>NC_140624.1:37119059-37346559 GCF_057382275.1 Copadichromis virginalis | reverse complement strand
TCCGAGAGGGAAACACGGAGAGGGAGACGTGAGAGCAAGGACGTGAGCGGAAGGGAGGCAAAAATCAGAGAAAACCTAAGCTGGACACACTGATAGCGCTGTTTTTGGGCGTGCGTAAAGGCGCGAGGCGAAGTTGCATTTACAGGATACATGTAAACACAGATGTCCCCCTTTTTTGTTTCCCAGACTGGACATGTTTCCGCTGCTGGAGAGCGACGTTTAGACAGTTGTGAAAAGAGATTGAACCAAGGGTTGTAGAGAGTCTGGTCTGTTATCCCTTTCTTTTTATCTTTCGCTTTTGGGACTGAGTGGAAGTCCTTGTTTTTACGCTTAGAGTACTAAGGAAACGATAAATGCAAATGCGAAGGGTGACTCCGTGCTTTTATTCATCGTCTACAGAGACTTGAAAAGCCGCTTTCCCCACATTGCACAGCAGCCCGTGGTGTTTGGTTCACTGAAATGTGAAACACTAGTGAAGTCGATACATGACAAACTGCTGTATCCAGCTGGTTTGTTTGTCTCTGTTGTAAACATTTTACGCTCTTTGGATTATATGTGTTGAGTAGGAAACTTTTTAAGAATGAAGAGGAGAAAATTCACGTAGCTCGTCTCCGTTTTCTGCTTACATCGTCGCTGTTTGCCGAAGTGGATCCCTGTTATTATTTTAGTCATTTCCGAGCCTTCACGTTGAGGAGAAAGGGGAGCTGACATGCGCCTGGACATGGGGATATAGTGAGCTGACCTACTGCGAATAATACAAAGTTGCGAAATTGCCTGATTTGCGTACATAGTGAATAATCAAGACACCCGGAGCCGGTGGGAAATCAACCATAGTGCCTGCTCGTGCGCCGTGAAACAACGCTTTTCTGCTCGCACTGAGCCAGTTCGAGAACCAGGTTATTTTGCGAGGAGAGACTTCGGAGAAAGATATGGAGGAGTGGAGACAATGCGGACGGTGGTTGATAGACTGCAAGGTCCTGCCCCCGAACCACCGGGTTGTGTGGCCCTCGTCGGCCGTCTTCGACTTGGCACAGGCCCTGCGTGATGGGGTGTTGTTGTGCCAGATGTTGCACAATCTCTCCCCAGGATCAGTGGACCTGAAGGAGATCAATTTCAGACCCCAGATGTCACAGGTGAGTCCGCCTCGGTATACATTTTAAACGACCAAGTGGTGGCTTTGATTTACACGCCCCCCGGGCAAACTTTTATATGCACTACGCTGCTACACATCCACACCCTGGGATTCCCTGGGTAGCCACTTCCCACTGAGATGTTCCACGATTTTCCTTGATTGTTTGGAAAGCTTTTTTTGTACATTTCTCTGCCTGTATTTCCCCAGCTGATCCAGAGATTCCTTCCTGTCACAACAAGCCCATTCCTTGGCGCAGTAAAAAAAAATTCTATCAGTGTATCTGTGATAATACAGCAGTTAAACACATACTGTGGTGGGCTCTGTGTGTTAAAACATGCAAGCTTCATTTAGTTTTTCCCAGGTGGAGAAAATAATGCAATTATGCCCACTAACACCTTATTCTGGAGGTGTCACACCTGGATCCATGTGGTGATATAGGCCTCAAGGTTGATGATGAGCTGTTCTGCTGGTGGCTCCAGGAGCACTTAAAAGCCAATTCCGTTCATTTCTTTTTTCCCCCCTAAAAAGGTTAAACATTTATCTACCCAGTATTTTATTTCTGCTCATGCAAGTATCAGCCCCCCCTCCCAATGAAATTGACATACAGTTGGCAGCTAGAGCATCTTCACATTCACTTCCAAGGGTGCTAATTGGGTGTTATCTAGACAGTCTAACTCTGTGCAGAAGTGAGCAAAGATAATAAGCTTCTTAGGGAAGAGAAAATCGAGGACACTAAATAAAGTAAAAGGAACGTTATGGAACGTTAGAGTGATGCTCTTCCATGGTTGATGATTTAGTATACACCATTTGTCTGGTGGTAGCAGTTTTAAAAGGATGCTGCACTATTTGCTTTTAAATTTTTACCTGTCTCAAGTTGAAGGGAAATGGCAAACTGGAAGAGACTCAAAGAGAAGTATCCCCGTGTGTATGTAATTAAACTCAAACGAAACCCAAGATTTCATGGCAATGAGATTAGAGGTTTGAACTGTAGCTATTGCACGCCTCTGCTTCTGTAAAGCTCCCTCTGCACTTCAGCTCATTCATGTTTCCAAAGCCAATAAGAGGAAGTGTCGGGTGCCACAGGAAGTTTACATGACCACGGTGGTGGAGTAGAAGTGCTCTGTGGCAAACATGTCTATTGACTTTTATTCACCCTGATGTCTGCACTGAAATACCACACAGCCTCCGCAGCACATGGTGAAGAAGTCTTGGCACTGGCACTGTGACATATTTAGATTATTCTTATTGTCATACCTGCGGGCTTTAATAGCTGTGTTAGGAAGCGATTCCTCACTGACAGCAAATTTGTCTGATATGCTTGGCACACCTTCTGTGACCTCTTTCTGTCATAATAATGTGTGAATGTGTGTGTGGGTCTACTGTCTGTCTGTCTGCTTTTTTTGCTCTGTCTGTGTTGGGTGCTGTTTTCTAGTAAACACTCCTTTCTTTGTCCTTGATTAATCAGGAAAAGATAATTTGGTTAGCCAGATCAACAAGGAATTCATTTGCAAGTGTGTATGTGTATGTGTGTATTTTTCAAACGGAGCAAAAATGCCACTTTTGTCTCTGTTTCACGCTTATCAAATGGGATCATTTGCAACTGTTGAACAAAACAAGAATGTCATGTAAGATTCTGCGCGTTGTGGTGGACATTTTAAGCTATTTGTCTTCCATTTAAGACAATAAACACTTAACAGAAGAAAGAATTACATATTAATCAATGAAAGTAAATGCTAGTGGCATCGCTATCCATCCCCCTCTCTTTGCCTGGTAACCAACAGCGGCCTTAACTTATCACCTCCAGAAGCTACTGGGTTCAATGATTACAAGGGCGAGAGAGAGAGAGACTTGGATGGCATGCTTTGATCCGCCCACTAATCCCGAGCTCCCAGTACCACTGAGTGAATCTGCAGCGAGGGTGAAAGTGGTGTCCTCGGTGACAAATTGGGTTAAACAAAATCCTGGCAGCAGAACAGTAGTATGTGATTTATGATAAGGAAAAGGTCAAAGCTCACGTGCTTTAAAACCGAGAACACACAGTTAGTGGCTTAACCAAATGAAGAGGAGCTGAAGCAGAGCAATTATATTGTTTGCTCAGTACAAAATTTCTCTTGTATCCAGTGGATAAACTTTAGCGGTGATTGATAGGTTTGAAATTGAGTTTTGTCTGTGAATATAACTAGTTTCTAACATTTAGTTAAGACGCCCTCAACACATGGTAGTAGGTGTAGAGCCGATGCATCGTAAAGGTGGTTTATGGCGAAAGAAGAACATAAAGACACAAAGTATGTGTTTCTCCTTTTTCTATTGATCCATTACTTCTACTGCTAACAGAGCCTAATCACAATAATGCTTTTCAAGTTTGGCATTGATCCCGGTTTGTGGTCTTGGTGCTTTTGTGCATTCTGCAGACATCAAAGAGAATTCCTGGTAGAAACACGATGGTCATAATTTTTTCACAAAACACGGCATGTCGACAGTTAATGAATTTGCAATTGAAATTCCACTCAGTGTGCTTTTCTACCTTGTATGTTATGACTTGATGATGCTTTCATGGTCTTAAGATGAAAATTTTGAAGTTTCCTGAACGTGTGTTTCATTTGACCCACTTGTACAGTGCTCTGCAAAAGTCTTGAGCCACCCCTCATTTCTTACATATTTTGCTAGTAAAATGGGAAACAGGTGCAGTGATGTGTTGAAACATGTGAAGTATATAAGGCAAAAACAGAGACCTGTTGCCACTGATTTTCTTTATTATTATTCCAGTAAAGAAATTGGCTTACTTCAGCCTTTTTTTTTCCTGCTTCCCTTTTTAAAGATTAGTTTCTTGACACCCGTCCTTCCATTGAAAACGTTTCTGATGATGAACACTGGATCAATCGAAGGGGCAGATATATTTCTCAGGTCCTGTGTCTTTGATGGATTTTGTTTTCTTAAGGCGGTAACTTTCAGACTTTACTGCAGCAGATACTTGATCTTTTATCCTCTTCATCTTTTGCCTACGTTCCTCAATTTTTTTAAGGCCACATTGCGCGCTAAGATGTGCCAGGTTTTCAGCGAATAGCTCTGGGGGAGTCACCTTATTGGTGCAAAAATGACATCAAACCTATTATCTTTGGTATTTTTCAGAAATTCAACTAAAGAAGTGGGAACAAATGATGTGTTTTTGCAACATGTTGCTAATAGCAAAGACCAAAGACAAAATTTGAAATTGGTTTTTTTTGCTAGCTTGTAGGCGCAACACTGTTTCACCCCTTGTGTTAGGTACCTCTTTATGTTTATTTTATTCATTCATTATTCAGTGACTGAGTGGCTTAACAAACAAAAACACATTCCTATGAAAATGGTTAGGTACAAGGGCTGGACTGAAAATGAATGAAAAAGCAGCCAATGTTCAAAGATAAACTTTAAAAGACCTTCAGAAATCCTGGAGCGCTTTTGCTCACGACAACTACAAAGTTAGAAGAAAGTCTGAGTCCTTGGAAGCAAAATATAAAGAAAGACGGGATGGCTCAAGAGTTTTTCACAGTAAGGCACATGGGATGCCAGCTCATGGCTGTGTGTCAGACAGTAGTCACTGGTTTCTAGATTACGCTTCTGCAAATTCCATCTTTTGCTCTTGACAGAGCGGTGTATGTAAGCCCGGACCCTTTGAGCATGCTGAAATGGCAGCTTTCATCTTCAACTCACAGATCTACAAATTTTGTATAGTTCTTAATTATATATTCTGGTAATAGGCAACAGGATGAGCTTTACAACGTAAACATTATAAATAAATAAATAAAAAACTCTCAGTAATAAAATCACTTGCTATATTATTGTATATTTTTGTGCTCACAATAAGCTGCCAAAAACTGGACAAGCCCTCTTTTCTCCCAGCTGAAAGCTAGCTGTTTTCTTAAAACAAAAATGGTGCACTTGTGCTAACTTAATCGATAACATACAGGACCAAATACACACTCGGAAACTAATTTGTCACTGTCCATTTTGATTCCTAGTGTATGTGGTTAAACATCATGGCACTAACCTCATTAATATTTCTGTTATCAGATTTGCAATTATAGAGTTACATACCAAAAGAGAGCATGACCAAGGGGGATTAAATATTGTTTGATTTTGTCTTTCTTCCCCTTTGTGGACAGGAGAGGAGGTGGAGTAGTTCTTAAAAGGAAACTGTGAAACTGACCTTCATTTATGTGGTCAAATGAATTCCTAATTGTGTTTTTCAGCATTTGTTTGCCTTTACCTCAAGGTTGTAAACGGGTGGCTAATGAGCGCTGGTGTCTGTAGATGCTTCAGAGCTCAAAGTGTACTTATTCAGAATCCAATGCCTCAGGTGGTGTCTGAAAGACGAGACTGAGCCTTTTGAGTGTTCTGCAGTTCTCTCTTCACTTCTTATTTTCTTTTGTTTTTTGTTAGTTGTGAATGCCTATGGGATGAGCAGGTGGATATATGTGTGTGTGTGTGTGTGTGTGTGTGTGTGTGTATGTGTGTGTTTGCTGTGCTTTTGTTTCCTTGTGTGACCGTGCACTTGTTTATTATGTTTGTAAGTATGTTACAGTACCTGTGTTCAGACTCAATCAGTATTGAAGCTGGGGAGCCTGCAGAGCTGCACTGAAGTTTCTCAGTACTCTGCAGGGCTCCAGATCCCACACAGAGCCTGCTGCTTCCACTCAACATAATTGAGGTTCTTCCTCTTTGTCCAGCTCCCACCAGAAATATTGGCTGCTGATGGAAAGTAACCGGATCAGATCTGAATTCTTTTTTTTTTTTTTTTTTTTTTAAATTCTGCCATTCCTGCAAACTTGGATTACCATGATATTGGTGTTATGCATCATTCATCCGGTTCTAAAAATCACACTATAGAAAACTGACTGAAATGTTTTTGCTGCTAGGATTAGAAATAACTATAAATAACAGACACAGGGATAACAGCTGATGTGGAAAACGTGTTAGTTGCCTAGCATTTATTTGTTTTTCTCGCCACTTGACAAATTGTATTTTCATTCACCTTGTAGGTCCTGTTTTGTCTCTATCAGCTCTTTGGAAAGTATGTGGCTAGCTTTGTGAACTTTCTTTTTCTAGATGCTGTTTGATGCTAACTAGGTAGACTCGGGGTAAACAACAAGAGGTTTGTGGTATAAAGACATCCTTTTGTTTTTTTTTTTTAAGGGGCTCACAGACTGATGCCGGCCAATGAAATTTCATACAAATAAGAGGATTCAAAGCCACTTTTCATTGAGAAGAAACAGCTTCTATGCTGTGTTAAACAGTTGCACGCAGGACTTTACAGTTGGATCTTCAGCTTCAGACTAGGGCTGCCACGATTAGTCGACTAGTCACGATTACGTCGACTATCAAAATCGTCGACGACTAATTTAATAGTCGACGCGTCGTTTGAAGCTTTGTAAGATCACAAAAGACGCAGGAATGAGTAGTAGGATTTAAGAGTGTAATAACGGACTGAAACAGAAGATGGCAGCACTGCATGTACAAGGACGCCAGCTGCCGTTAAACCCCGAAGAAGAAGAAACTGTGTCCCAGAATTCATAGCGCAGCCCAGCGCAGTTTCCAACAATGGCGGTAGCTAGTTAGTTTTAATGTTACTCTTATTATTCTTTCTGGGTCACAAAATAAACGTTTAACATATTTTCAGGCGAGAATGTAGCTGTGTAAACCTCAAATATCTGCTCAGTTTATCAGGACACCACATATTTTCAAAAGCGCTCCGACGTTTTCGGAGACGTCTGTTACCCACTAGCTAGCCGGGGGCAAGGCTCACTAGCGCCGTGAGAGCACCGGACTCCTGGCAAATCATTTTCAAACCCACCGCCGTCTTTCGCTACTCAGGTTAAACATGATATATAAGTCACTTAGATAACTTAAAAATGTTATTGTTTGGCTTTTTTCAGTATTTTATTTGTTCCTGAGTAAATCGGTTTGGCTGAGTTTAAAGTTATAGTTTCTACACAACTGAATAAACATCAAGCAGACAGCTGATTATCAGAAGTGTGAGATGCTCGAGAATTTACTCCGGTGTCCTGTTATATTTTAGATAGCAAGGAGTTTATTAAATTTTAATGAAATTTGCAGATTGTTTCGGTGAAGTTTAATAAACTATCATCTTGTCTTTATTTTTAGTTAGCACAGATCTTAAACACTTAAAGCTGTAAGCTAATGATAGTTATATAAGAGCAGATGCTGCTGGTGCAATAAGCTGTACGCTGTACGTCCAATGGATGATGATCTGATTAGTCGACTAATCGCAAAAATAATCGGTGACTAGTCGACTATCAAAATAATCGTTTGTGGCAGCCCTACTTCAGACAAGATTTTTTTTTCTTTTTTTCTTTCTTGTAACCAGGAAGTGGTGCACTTTAGATTAAGTATCTCTTTTTTAAGTGCTCTGGGGCAAAATAGGGGAAACCATGCGAAATTCACATAAAGCTACCTGTAATGAGATCCAAAATATGTAAGCTAATTTGTTGCTTATGTCTATTTTTAAGAGCCTTTCCTTAGTGCTGAGATTTGCACATGTAGCTTAATCTGTAAGACTACAATGGGTTTACCAAAAAAATGTTTGCTAAAAATATCTGCATTCTTCTACTTTATACCTGTTTAATGAGGCAGGAAAAGTGGTAAAAGGCTATAAAAGAGGTTGTAGTACATCAGACTAGGGTGTTGTTATTTTGGTACTTCCTGTGCAATCTGTTTGTTGCTTATCTTTTTCTTCATTCATTTTTGCATCTGTCATTCTTTTTCTGTGCTCCTTCTCTGTGACATGGCAAAACCTGGACAGCTGCATTGAAATCCCTAATCAAACCCTGCTTCATTTTGTCTTCATCAGTCATGTGATTACAGTATACATTCATTGTTCACTGTAGGTCAAACTTACAACACTTATTGCCCTGTCTCAGATCTGCGTGGTTAAAAATGAGATCAACGGGAGTGTATGAACCAAACAGCATGTTAAATGTCAGTGCACTTTCTACTCTGAAATCTCTGTTTATGGCCAGAGTGGGTAGGGGGGTAGTAACCACTGTAGACACCTATCCACCCACCCTTTTCTCCCTCTGGAGTAATTTAATCTCAGTGTTAGGTCTACTGTTGACCCCATGACCTCAGCGCTCGCCGGATGCAGGTAATACTGCTAATGGAACTCATTAGGGATATGTCTTGGGTTGAACAGCTGAGACTGTGCCCCTGGAAGCTAATGGGATTGACAAGGAGAGAATGGGTCTGGGCCGGTGTATTCTAACCTTTGTGTAAGGTGATCCGACTCCTGAGGTCACAAAATTCCCCTCAAAATTTTAACGTCTGTGTGGGTTGAGCGCTGACATTTGCAGGACTGACCTATAAACAGTATTTTGTTTTTTTTATGTATTTCCTGGAGGGACTGGACGTGCCTTAGTCTCGACCTGTCACAAAACTGGATACAGATTCCAGTGTACTTGTTGTTTTTGTGGAACCTAAATCTTGTTCTTGTTAGTTAAAAATAAAAAAAGTTACAATATCTAGTTCTGATAGGAATGAAACAGACACAGTGGTAGCTAACGTCCCAACTTAAACCAGCCCAAACTGGTGCGGCACTAACAAGCTGTAAAGCATTTTACTAACAGTTGTTGCTTCTCTTTGATGTACATTAACCTGGCTTTTTTTTTTCTTTGACTGTCAGGTAATCTTGTGCTGCAGCTGCAGGATATAAAAACAAAACAAAGAAAATAATTACAGTCATTCTTGTTTTTAATTATGTGAACAGATTACCTAAGGGTCACAGAACAGTATTGCTGGCTGAGTAATCATCCTTCGAGTTATCAAGAGTATCACTCCCACAAATATGTCATTAACACTGAAACATTTAAGCCAGTCGTCTACATTTGTTCAGAACAGCGTTGTCTATGGGTCATTTTTCCTCCTTGCCAGTGCCTGTAGTGTCAGAGATAATGTGAATGAAAGATTTGATAAAGGAGTCATTGTGTGAGGAGCTTAACAAATGTGGGCATTTTATCAACCTGAAGTCAGATTAAGAATGGAATCAGTTCCAGGACGTTTTTCTTCGTTTGCAAGTGTAATTCTTCTTCATATATGTGGCGGTTGAACTCTTGTGGTCACGACCATGTTGTTTTAGTAATATTGCACCACCTGTGGTTTAACAACGGTGATATTAGAACTATAGAAATGTTGTTTAAAACTATGACAATACTTCTGAAAGTATTATATATTTCAGACAATATAGCAGAGTGGACAGCAATAGAGCAATACATTTGTGCATGCTAGGATTATCCCTCATTCTCAGCAAAATAAGTTTTTATTGTTGAGTATTTCCCTGGGCTGCTGTTCTGTAAAGCAGGCATTCACTTGGAAACAGAAGCAACAAATTTAAAAACAAATGGAGACCATTTAAAATTTTGCTGCAGCCCAGCTGTTCCTTTTCAAGTTGGGACAATTTTTTTCTGAGCTAGCAAAGATGTATTGCCTTAAAGTTAATCCATGCGTCAGCTGTACAAACAAAAGCAACTGAATATTGCTAATGGCCCAAAAGGGATTCTTACAGGGCTGACTTAAACAATGCATGACATTTAGCAAATGAAGGGAGCAACTGAGGTACACGAAAATAGTTTACTTTGAAACTACAACCCTTGTTGCTTGTTTTAGGTGCCGTTTTTATGATTGAGTGAATAGAAAGGTCAGTGTTTATAGATTTACAAATAATGAAAGTATCTGACAATGGTCAGGTACAAAGATTGGATTGATATAAGTGAAAAAGCAGCCAGTGTGCAGAGACAAACTTTGAAAAACCTCCAGAAAGCCTGGAGAACTATTGATCAAGACCACTTAAAAAATGCAAGAAAGTCTGGCTTCTTGGAGGCAGAATATGAAGAAATGAGAGGTGACCCAAGACATTTGCACAGTACTGGACACAGATGGAAAAAAAAAAACCTCAATTAGTTTTTTTTTTCTTTGTGAGATAGATTTTTTATTATTTTTCTGAAACATAGCTTAAAGCTAAAAGAACAGTCATACAAAAGGAACACATAAGGTGAGCTTTTCTTCACAGTCATTAATTGGATAACAACTCACTGTATGCTATAGACTCTCATAAATAAATTAATATGAGGCAGTAAAAGCATACAACTTGCAGTGCTGCATGAGAAATAATGCATAGCAGCATAGGAGAGTCATAAATAGGAAAACGGTTAAGTACTTGCATTATTCAGCAGATGAATAAATGCCATAGTAGTTGAGGTCAATATTCATTAGGTGCAAATGAATGGTCACATGTATACACATTGTAAGTGTGTGGGCCTGCTGCTTATGCGGTTGCTGCTTGGCACATCTGCAAGTACTGTGTATAACTGAAGTCACAGCTGTAATAGAATGTGGTAATGAAGCCACTTACAGAACAACGCAAACATTTAAAAGTCACTCCAGGGAATAAACTGACATTAAAATATTTAAATCTAGAGTTAAATATGACTTAACAATAAATAAATATTATCCATCCATCTATCCATCTTTTTCTGTCACTTATCTGTGTTTGGGTCTACCTATTCCAGCTCATCTAGGGCTGGCTTTCCAAGCCATCGAAGAGGTAATCTTTCCAGCATGTCCTAGGTTTGCCTCACTGCCTCCTCCCAGCAGGACATGCCCAAAATACCTCACCCAGGAGGCGTCTAAGAGGCACCCTAGTCATGTCTTCATACCACCTGTCTCCTTTTGATGTGGAGGAGTAGCGGTTTTACTCTGAGTTCCTTCTGAATGTCCAAGCTACTCACCCTATCGCTAAGGGAGAGCCTAGCCATCGTAGCCATCATTGTATATGTGATCTCTTTCTTCCAGTAACTACCTAGAGGTTGTGCCCTAGGTTGAAAGGGTAGGAACATAGGTTCACAGGTAAATTGACAGCTTGGGTTTTATGCTGAGCTCCCTCTTCACAACAACAGATTACACAAATTTGTTTGTTAGTCTTGCAATCCACTCTCCCCTCACTCTCTCACTTTTGAATAACGCCACCAACTCTTAAATTCCACTGCTTGGGGCAGCACTCAGGCAGGCTGTTCCTCTCAATCACACCCTTCCAGGTCAGTCAGTCATTGCCTATGTGAATGTTAAAGATCCCCAGTAGGGCAACAGAGTCCCCATGTAGAACCTCAACACCTCATTCCAGTGACTCCAAGAAGGCTGTGCACTCTGAACTGTCATTGGGTGTAAATGCGCTCTGAAGTTGTTGGGAGGGGTCCTCTCATTCATTGGGAAAAACCCCAAAATACAGGCACCAAACTGAGGGGAGATTACAAATATATCCAATTCAGTTTTCACCTGGGGAACTCCAAAGTGGAACACAGGCCAGTCTTTGTATAGCAAACTGGTACCAGAACTCCCAAGACACCAAACCCCTAAAGCTCATCCTGTGGTTGGTGGGGACACAGAAGAGCAGACCCTGTGACTAGTAACCTAGGACGGGACCTGGTATACCTGATCTGGCAGGGTAAATTGGTCACTTGATCTTTAGGTTATCATAGGGATCACTCTCCATCTAGCTCTTCACCAGTGGTCCAATTACCCTAGGAAGACCCTACCAGAGGCAAATTATCCTCCATAACAAACCTCCTGGAATAACTGCAACACTTAAACCACTGCACTACAATACGGTGGGACTTTACAAAGATGAAATGCTGCACATGATCCTGTATTATTCGGTATTATGTAATCATAGTTATAAATTCAATTAAGAATTTTGTTCTATAGAGTCCAGTTTTATTCCTTCACTGATACACAGCATTACCCCTTCCCCTGAACTATAAGGGCTGAAATGGTATGCATCCAAATGCAAACTGTGAGCACTCAGCTTTTTTGAATGCGGGCAATGTGTGTGTGACAATTCAAGTGGAAAGGCTGCTGCAGAAATATCAGGGGCTGCGTATTCAATTTCAAAGTCCTAAAATCACCAGAATAGGTGTGTTATAGGGATGTGACCATGTGTTAATCTCGCCGCTCAGTTTGATTGATCACACGACTAACAAACAGGCAAATGAAGTGTTGTGGGTGGATAAGAAATGGGAGGATTTTTATATCAGTTCTAGATTAGCATCTCATGGTTGTTTAATATGCTTCACCATAGGGCTATAAAAGGGCTATCTTTTTACATAGCCAGAGAAAATCGGTAATGCAGAGGCCTGCTTTTTACAAGTTAGAATTCAGTGCTTTATCGTATCGTGTGATATGGATTGTAATAAATCTTTTTCTTGACTGTTTGAATGTAGTTTCTTTGCCTTTTGATTAGCTCATTTGGGGTCCGCATGGAATGTATGGTAAGAATGGTTTAAACCCACCTTGTTAGCTTGCTGTAGTAGTTGAAACTATACCAAATGCTTCATGATGCAAAGTAATAAACTTTCATAGCACTGCACTGCAATGCTATGCTTCACCTCCGACATTTGGTATTCTGTAGTTGCTTGAGCATGAGTCAGCCAGTCTTCTAAGTTTTTTATCATGCACAGTCAAAAACTGCTCCACCTAAACAATGTGGAACAATGATATGCCTCTTTTCCCTTTCTTTTGGGTTCCTCGGGGAATGCTTTTAGTCTGAATTGTGAGTGCAACGTTTATGTGGGGAACTCCAAGTTGACCTAATCTTTGACTGAGTGGGAGAACTCAAGTGATGTCATGTAGAGGCAGATTACCGCAATTGTTGTCAAGAGTATTTTAGTCCCAAGAGTTGAGAGCATTTTTATAACTGACAGTAAAATTACCTTAAATCCTTCTGTCTGAAAATGAATCCTATGGTGACAGGAATTATTCTGTTGGCATCCTCTCTAATTATCTTACCTAACTAACCTTTAGGGATGCATTTCACTTTGAGAAGCCAGATCCTCCCAGACAACACATTGCCAGTTTTGCCATTCCACTAGAGATGGACAAAGAGATCATGCAGCCTTATGGTCACCGTCTGATTTCCAAAGAGGCTCCATCTTCATGGTGGTTGTTGGGGGTGATTAACACGGGCATGCAGTGGAATGGCGCCTGAATCTTTTCTGAGCCAGCCATGCTCTGCTGGGCGCCATCACTCCACAGAGAAATGAGAAAGAGGAGGCCATAGTTCTGCCTCTGTAGTGGTTAGCCAGATGGCTGAATATCTGAATTTCTCCCCTGGAGTTCTTCTGATGAAACCCGGACACTGAAGATCTTTCTTTTTAATCAAGTCTTTAGTTGTTAATCTGATGGCGTCTGTCTTACCATATGGAAAAGAATGGGAATAAAAACTTATAATATATGATATTTTACATGTCTCATTATGCTGTATGAGTTGATCACACTGCATACTGAAATATAAGATGCAACATCTCTTTCGTATTGCTTTGTCAGCTGGTGTCATTAGCCTGCTGCATGTTGAGCTGCTGTCAGAACAGAATCATTGCCAGAAATCTTATCTGAGTTACTGTGAGGTAGAACTGCTCTGTTTCATGCTGGGTTGCAGGACATGCACTGCTTTCCACTTCCTGCTTTGGGCACACATCTCATTACCACCTCACACCATCACTGGGTGGCAGCTAAACAGAGGCGAGGTGTTTAAAGTTTCACTGTCTATAGACTTTTTTTCAGGCCTTTGCCACAGAAATCGCCACAAGAAGCGCCAATATCCCATTAGTGATGCGTATTGATCATATCACATAATTAGCTCTGGAACAGGAAGGGCACAAAGGTAGGGTTACAATGTTAGACTCTTTCCCATAAAACTTATTGATCTTCTCCACGGCTGAGTCTCTTGTTAATCATGCAAACAAAGTGGAACAGTGTGTTGTGGGCTGTAGAGCATGGAAGTGATCATTTCCTGTTGCATGGCTTCGTGACTCATAATTTCAGCTTTGCAATTATAATCTCTCAAAAACGTGGTTTTATTTTTATCTATCAGGATCAGCTGAACATACAGTATTTCTGTTAGGGCTGCGCTTGATTGGTTAGTGAATTGATTTGCTTTTTAATTAAGTGCTTAGTCCCTTATGTATCACTCTTATGTTAGTACTCATAAGCCTGAAGTATAAAATGCCCCTCCCATTTTCCTTATATAAAAATGAAAATGTATTTTTTGTATATATGTATATAAGTCGTACTCACAAAGTATTTGCAGTTTTCTTGATTAAAATAAGGAATAATCATGATATTACATATTATCTTTTTGTCCTACTAATCAACTGGTCTTTTTAGCACTAATGAACACATCGCCAATTAACTGCACTGTGTGAGCCTGGGCCTGTGGATTAAAATTTGTTATTGGATTTGGTCCAGTTTCCCACACATGAAATTAGTCAGATAGGTGATTACAAGCTTAAAGAGACAAATCTAATAATATCACGCAGGAAGAGAACGCCTCCAGTGTTATGCTCAAGGACAGGCAGTCTTGTCAGAAGGGACTAAAACAGGTTGTGCAGTTGGAGGTTGTACTGTTCAACCACTGGTCAGTGGAAAAGAGAGAGCAACTATATGTGCTGCTAAAGATTTATCGGGGAACACAATATATGATCCTGGAAGAATAAACAACATTTTTAGGGATTTCTATGAAACTTTATACTCACCACAAATAAACCCATCTAAAAATGAAATTGATCTGTTTCTTGACAACGTAACTCTTCCAAAATTACTAGACAGTCAAGCAATGGAACTGGATTCGCCACTGACGCCAAGTGAACTCCAGGAAGCCCTGATAAGTATGCCCAATAATAAGGCTCCAGGTCCAGACGACTTCCCTGCAGAATTCTACAAAGAATTCTGGACAATTTTGGCACCAGTATTCCACAGCATGTTGCAGGAAATCGAGGAAAAGGGCAGACTACCACCAAATATGAATTCTGCCAACATTAGTCTCCTGCTAAAACCAGGCAAAGACCCTTTATTTCCCTCAAGCTATCGTCCAATTTCTCTTTTAAATGTAGACCTTAAAATAATCTGCAAAGCTCTCTCAAAGAGATTAGAGAAAATGACCCCCCTCTTAATTCATCCTGACCAAACTGGTTTCATAAAAGGTCGGCACTCCTCAACAAACACTCGTAGATTACTTAATTTAATAGACTACTCATACGATAAAAACATCGAAGCCATAATATTATCTCTAGATGCAGAAAAAGCATTTGACAGAGTTAATTGGAAATTTTTATTCGCAACTTTACACAAATTTGGTTTTGGAAACTCTTTCATAAACTGGATAAGAATATTATACAATTCCCCAACGGCTCGTATCAGAACAAATGACCAGACATCCTCCAGCTTCTGTCTCCTGAGGGGCACCAGACAGGGATGCCCACTCTCCCCCTCACTTTTTGCAATTTTTATCGAACCTCTAGCAGCAGCATTTAGACAGGCTACAACAATTAAGGGCATAAAATGTAAGAACATAGAACATAAAATCAGTCTCTATGCGGATGATGTGTTGCTTTTTCTGCAAAACACACAAACCAACCTCTCTGAGGTAATTACTTTAATAAACTGGTTTTCAAGAGTTTCAGATTATTCAATTAACTGGCCAAAATCTACAGTTCTCCCCATTAACTGCTCCTTCCATAATTCTTCCTCTGCCCCACTGCAATCCGGAAATATTAAATATTTAGGTATTAATATCTCTCCTAAGCTTTCAGACTTAACTAAACTAAACCACATCCCACTTCTAAAGAAAGTAGAAGGCGATCTGACTAGATGGAAATCTTTACCCATATCACTCATGGGAAGGGTCGCCACTATAAAAATGATGATCTTGCCAAAAATAAATTACTTATTTTTGATGATCCCTAACAAACCATCACAAGATTGGTTCAGATCTCTGGATTCATATATTTCCAAATTCCTTTGGAAAGATAAACCCCCGCGTATTAGCTTAAAAACGCTACAAAGAACCAAGGATAGAGGAGGATTAGATCTGCCTAATTTTCACCAATACTTCTTAGCCAACAGGCTTCAGTTCATCTCAGAATGGTTAAAACATACCTTCTTAGTTGAGCCCTGGCTAGATGTTGAACAGGCACTATGCAAGGATCTAGAGATTTCAGACCTACCATTTATTAGCTCAAACATCAAAAGACATGAATGCTTTAAAAGTATCAACATCAGCTTTTCTCTAACAGCATGGTGGGAGTTTCTAAAAATAACGGAGTCTTCATTAATCCCATGCAAACGTACACCTATCTGGAATAACCCTGACATATTACAAAACAATAATATGATTAATTTCCCAGAATGGAGTTGTAAAGGAATTAAATACTTAGAACATATATTAGAGGGAACAGAATTTATTCCATTTGACAGACTAGTTGAACAATATGGGATCAACAAGACAAGGTTTTTAGAATATCAACAAATTAAATCCATAGTAAAAAAGAAATTTAACCTCAGTCAAGTTGAATTACAAACACCACTAAGTGCGGCACATTTTCTTACTCTTAAATCCCCCAAATTATTATCTAAAATATACAGAACACTTTCTAAATTAGATGAATCAATATCCCTTCCTACTGCAAAGTGGGAAGCAGATTTATCAGTCAACCTAGACCAAAACTTCTGGTCTCAGATTTGCTTAAAAACTTTTAAATTAATTAAAAATCCCAGTCTGCAATTAATACAATACAAAATACTTCATAGAGTGCACTATACAGGTCATCGGATGTTCAAGATGGGCTTTACATCTTCCAACAACTGCTCACACTGTCAAGGCAATACACCAGACAATTACATCCACGCTCTTTGGTTCTGTCCACCAGTGCAAAAGTTTTGGCGCGAGATATGTGAAGACTTATCAAAATGTCTGAAATGTAACATTCCAACCTCCCCCTTAGTGTGTTTGTTGGGCAGCTTAGATAATGTCACTTCAGAAAAGAATATAGCCCATATGATCTTCACTGCCCTATGCATAGCCAAGAAAACAGTCCTCATGAACTGGAAAAATAAAAATAATCTTAATTCTAACCAATATAGAAATTATCTATTAGATTACATTAGTCTTGACACAGCCTCTGCCACCACATTAGATCAATTGCTCTGGGCCCCTTTTATCAGCTCCATCACCTAGTGGGGGTGGGGGGTCATAGTTTGGTCCCGCCTTCACTGTTGTGATTGGTGAGGGGGTAGGGACAGGCTTAGGGCGTCGGGGGGTTCCCCGGAGGCATCTTCCTTGGGGGGCTCAACCCGGGGTAGCGGTCACGTCCGGTTGAGGGCTCTGTTGGCTCTCAGGTGACTGTTTCCTCGCGGCTGCGTGCAGCGGGGCTAGGGGAGGGTCTGTGCTGACGGACGTGGGTTACTGACCTGGCAACCTGGCTGCCCCTGGGTGGGTCCGGGATGGGCGTGAGGTTTTGGGGGCGCTCCGTCTCTGGGCTGGGGCCCGGGCCGGGCCTCGGGGGCTCGGGTCCTGGTTGGTGTGTTGCCGGGGTTGTGGGCGGGTGGGTGCATGGGGGCCCGGCCCTGGAGCAGGGTGCCGCCGGTGCATCGAGCCGCCTGGGAGGCTCTTCAACTGGTGGGGGGGATGGTCACATCTTGCAGGAGCTTTCTTCTCTCAGGAACTCTCTGCAGGAGGGGGAGATACAGGAGAGGTGGAGGAAGATCTCAGCCTGGGCGTTTACCGTCTTATGTAGTCTGGAAGATGTGTGGTTGGTGGGGTGGGTGCAGTTTTCTCTGTGGTGGGGTTGGGTGGACTGTCCAGGGCTCTGTGGAGCCGGGGGGCGCTACTGCACTGGGCCCCGGTCTGATGGGCCTGGGCCCCCCTTCCCTGGCGGGTCGCGGAGGGTGGGAGTGCCTACTGGGGTCAGCGGGGGAGCTGGCCCCAGGGAGGGGTTACCTGCCCCTCCCTTCCTTCCCTCCCCATCTCCAGCTGCCTCCCTCTTCCCGCTCCTCCACAACCACCCACACATGCAGGGCCTTGGAGTGGGGGTATGTCACCAGGGTGCAGAGGAGGCTACCCCCCCCCCCCCCCCCCCGTCCCCTTCTGGCTGCCTCTGCCTCAATTTTATCCCACAACTTAGACATTCACATTATTCACACTCTCATTACACATACATATAGGATCTTGGCGGTGGGCACAATCACGGAGTCCAAATCACCATCAGGGTGTATACCTCACCCCTGACGTCGTTGCCCACCTCTCAATTTTAAATACACTTAGTCATTGAGGGTTAGCAGGAGGGACTATGCGCTTACCTGCTGCTCCTTGGCAGGTAGCTCCATGCCCTCCTGGGTTTTAATTGCACCTTAGAACACATATGCATCAACACTACAATGAGCGGGTGGAGGGAGGTTTGGAGTCTTCTCCCACCCCCATTCTCTGCGGCCTGCTGGAGCGGGAGGGCTAGTAGGAGGAGTTGGCCGTCCGACTGCGGTCTGGGGTGTGGGGCCTCCCTGCTGCTGCGGAGTCGGGGTGGTCTGCCTCTCCCCACCGCAGGGAAAAGGGTAACACCACCTGGGTCTGGGTGCAATTCCCCCCTCCAGGGGCAAGGGTACCTAGACCCGGTTTGTAGAGTACGCTTGGGGAGTGTGATTGTGTGTACAGCGTCTCTTTATGTCTGTCTCCACGTTGGTTGAGTGTGGAGTGAGTGCATATGAGAGCATGAGGGTGGGAATGGATGTTTGTGTCTGTGTGTGCCTGTATGTCTGTGTCTATATGTCAGGTTGGGTATCAGACGCCACCTCTCTGGGGACACCTCAGGCCCTCCAAGGTTTGGAGGCCTATCTCCCACCACCACTTCCCCTGCCGGTGGCGGACTCCCTCAGGTGTCGGTGTGTTGGTGGTTCTTTGTGTCTGGGGGTGGGCGTCCGGGTGCACACCGGCTCACTCCTTGGCGGCCGCTTGTCGGGGCCTGGGGCCTGGGGCTCGCTTGGGCCCCTTTGGAGGTGGGGTGCCCCCGGCCTCTCGGCCTAGGGCTCGGTCACTCAGGCGCAGCTGGGGGCCGGCGGAGCTCACGGGCGCGTCACTGCAACTCCCCCTGACTTCTGCTCCGCGGCTGCTGGGCGAGCCCTCATCTGGGACTCTCCTCAGCTCTTACTGGGACAGTGGCGCGGCTGCCCCTCTGTTGGTCTTCCATGGTCTCTTGTGTTCTGGGGGGCTCTGGATGTCTGGAGTTTTGATCTCCTCCATACCCGCTTCACACCCTGGAGGACGGGGCTGTGCCCCCCCACACTCCCTAGCAGATCATTACATGGAGAAACCTTTGGAATGCAAGCATGCTGATCCACACAGGTATGCACACATGGGTATTCACAGACGCGGACTAAAGCTTTCTTGGCTGCTGCCTCAAAGCACACTGTGCGCTGTCTATCTTGCGTGCTGCACAATATCGTTTATTACTTAGTAAATATTGATATCTATGACTAGCTAGTTTATTGTGATGGTGCTTTGTTTTCTCTATTATTATGTTGCTCTTTGTTGTTTGCTGTCTCCTCTGTTTGTTTTTGTTTGTTTGTTTTGTTTTGTTTTTCTCCATACAGGTGACCCAGGAGTTTTTTTTTCTCTCTCTTCCCCCCCCTTCTCACCGTCTCTTCTCCCCTTTGGTTTTCTTTCTTTCTCTCCCCCTCTCTCTCTCATTCATTCCCCCTGTCCTATTTATTAAAAAAAAAAAAAAAAAAAAAAAAAAAAAAGACAAAGGATGAACTGAAGCTCTGCCATCACATAATGTCGCATACTGCTGTTTCTGATGTCATTTAGAAAAAAAAAAGAAAAAAAAAAAAAAAAAAAAAAAAAGGAAAAGAGAGAGCAAAAGTAGAACATGTCTGTCTTTAGCAGACATTCATTTGTATTCTGAACATTTTAAACCAGCGTTTGGAGACCCTAAAATTCTTTAGTCTTTTTCTTTTTTTCATATTAATGTATCACAACTGGGCTGCTGCCTTGCATACAAATGAAACTGTAATTGTCACATTTAACAAAGACCAGGAAAACCTGATCCATAGTTTTTGATTAGCCTTGGAAGTTATCTTGCGGGATTTATAACATTTTCGGAAATGCAGGAAATATGAGAGAGGCTTTAGGGACAGGAACTAACACACGAGGCCCAAAGGAGACAGAATACAGTTGGACTGTAAGGTGTTGCGACATTCACATAAATTCCTCAGAGCTGTTTGTTATTACTTGTATTTATATTTAGTCCGCAGTCGCATGTTGTTTTCTTTAATGCAGATAATGCATTTTGTGTCAGACTGACATTTGTGGTGCATTTGTGCAATTCAAACTTCTGCAAAATAAGACTTCTGGGGCTGTGCTTTGGTTATGGTTAGTCATTGCATAACATGATGAAATAATGTTTTATAGTTTCCAGCCTTTTTATTTAATGTCTGCTTTTTTGCTTTCTGAAAGTCGCGCTTCTTTTTGCATTTATCATCACTCTCGCAAGTATAGTCATACTGTATGGTTTAGCTGGTGAAAAAAGAGACTGGTTCTCCTTCTGTCTTTCAAACAAAATTGACTATATCTGTGGCTTTTGCAACACAGACATGTCATCCTATCGTCCTTTGATTGATGATATTTCTAAAAAACAATTTCTCATAAGTGCCAGTTGCAAGAAAGGCAGGTGAGCGTCCTCAATCCCATCTAAAGAGGTGAAAGAAAACATTAAAGCTGCCACCAGTTTGGTGTTAGCATAATGAAAGCAGCAGAGTGTGAAGATGGAAGGCTAAACAATTTGGAATTAATGGCGGAAGCTGCTGGGGAAAACAAAGGGACAAAAAATGCAGAGCTAGAGAGAATCAGATTGAGAGGAACCTTTTTAGTGGCTTTCTCTTGTCAAATTGAGCATATCCATCGCACTGATGTGCATCGCTCATCTGGTCAACTTACCCTCCATTAGCAGACAAAGACTTGTCTTAACTGCACTGTGGTGGTCCCTTAGTTGTCAATAGCTTTTCTTAAAAATGTCTTTGTACTAATTTGGTTTTGTACTAAGCAAAACCAAATTCTCAATGTTTGTTTGTGAAATTATCTTTCACTGTAACTTTACCTGTAGTTAGCAAGACACTGATTAGTACTGATTCCTTTCTTTCCTTTGTTAACATCTATAAATCAGAAGCCAATGAACTTAACCAGGTCGTTAGCTGAAGTCAGTTATTGTTCTGAACTTAAACTTATGTTGTTGTTTATCAGAGTCAATCGTTTGAGGCAATGAGCTTATTTGCACTTGATTATTATGGGTGCCTCCTATATGTTGTATGTTATTATGGGCTTGTCCCCCCCCCCCCACACACACACACACACATGGCTGTGAAATTCTGTTGGCAGTGACATGGTTGATTTATCTGTCTTTATCTGTTTCCCCATTTTTATTTTTATTTTTTATTTTGTCTTTCCTTTTCTGAGGACATGCAGCACTTCCCACTTTCTACTTAGCATAAGCACTTGGTGGCTTAGAAAGTGAGTGAGAGAAAGAGCTGAATAATTCCCTCCCTTTTCCC
Source organism: Copadichromis virginalis (assembly GCF_057382275.1). Taxonomy (NCBI): domain Eukaryota; kingdom Metazoa; phylum Chordata; class Actinopteri; order Cichliformes; family Cichlidae; genus Copadichromis; species Copadichromis virginalis. The sequence goes on along the minus strand of NC_140624.1, from coordinate 37,325,012 downwards.
CCCAAGTTAGCCAGACAACAAGAAACATCTGGACAGAGAACAGAGAGTTCAGAACGCACCCATTCCCACCTCGGCTGAGTCCAACAATGCTTGGCTCAGATTGCGCACTTGGAGTCTGGACACTGTGCTGTTATCCTACCAAACCCTGTGCAAGTGTTGCATTCTTATCATAACTTCGCTGATTTCTGAGAAGAATATGTGGGTGTTTTCAGCTGTTCAGTGTTGTGCAAAATGTATAATTTTCTTTCTCTGACTGGGGCAAAAGGTGTTACTTTTCCTCTTTAAATTTCCATCATGGTATCCTCCAAATCTATTTCCAGAGGAGTCACCAGCCTTTAAGGTGTTTTCGCACTCATTTTTAAATCTCAAGCTTTTATTTTGTAAGCTTCCAGTTATCTTAAAAGAAAAATCCCCAATTTTTCTGTCCTGTAGTTCTATCATTAAAAGACCTGCACTCATGCCACAAAGAGGTTTTCTACATCACCGGTCTTATGTGAGTGTGCAGTGCAGGTGCTATAGCCAGAATTAGAGTTGTGGAATAAGGTGGACAAACTTCTGCTTTTGTAAGACTTTAATATTTGCCTGTTCATTCAGCTGTGTCTGTTTCTGTTTCTGCTCTTTCCTGCCATGTCAAGACAGTGGTTGGATGCTGGGGATACAGTTCCCCAATCTCATGTAAATTATTTACCATGTCTGCTTTATTGAGAGATGTGGGCTGTATAGCGGTAAAGAGTAGCTGTTATGGTAATTGTGGCAAAGGCCAAGTTTTAAAAATACATACATAAAAAATAGTATATTCTGATACTGGGTAGAATAATTGTTGTACCAGAAATCTGTTTATCGGGACGTGGCATTTTCCAGTAAGAGAAACGCTATGAGATTTCCTTACCTGCGTTATTGAGCATACATCATGCCAATAATTATTGTAGTTCATATGGTGTCAGCTAGCGCAATAATTTTTTTTGCATTTGAAACCGGAGGAGTTGTACTTACATCTTATGCCATTAGCTTGTCCTAGGTCACGGTTTCCGTCCACACATAGCTTTGCAAAAATTGCATATTCCAGAAACATGCTTTGTCGATCCGATCAGCTGTTTGTAACACTTCCTACGTTGGAATAGACATCAGTGCGAACTATCGCGTGTCCGCCATTACCTGCCCGGAACCGGAAGTGACGTCATTTTTGCGGAAAATGTAGTTTTTTTTCCTTCAGGGCCTCATAAGCCTATACTGCTGTTTTTAAAAGTTATGTTTGACTTTATGCTTTTCTGTATTGTTTCTGGAACCTAAATTGCACTGCTGGACATAGTTTATTTTGATGCACATGCTGTTTTTTTTGCAAAAAACTATGAAGACACTCAAAATAAATTTTCTGTGGTTGGAAACTATTTTGTGCAGCTTTTTTGTATTTACAGTTTTGAGGGATAAGCCTCTTAAATTTCTCTAACTAGAAATATATGTTAAAAAAAAATTAATGCATATATATTATTAAAATGTGGGCTGTAACGGTTGTATTGATGTCTAGCAACTTGAAATGCTCCCAAAAATGACACTACAGCATGTAAAAATATAAAGATAAGCTCTGGTGGACTTGGTTCTATGGTAGGTCTTAAAGGGTTAAGCTACTGGAAATGCTAATTCTTATTAATTTGTTGGGAACCTGTTGGGGTATTAAAGCTGGGTTTTAGAGAATAGTTTCCCCTTTGGCAGTTTTTTTCAAAGAAGGTATTTGATAACTTGGTCTTAACTGATACCAAAAAGTCTACTGGAGCAGACATTTTGCATTCCTGACTTTATTATAGCCTATCCTTTAACAAATATTGTCAGTATACTGTTCACTTTGTACATAATCCATCTGGGATGAACTTGACACTGTTTAATTGCGCTGATTACACAGTTATAGGCAAAGCTGTATCTAACTTAAATTCTAACTCTTGGTTATTCAAAAGGGCGTAATTCTGTTTATAAGATCCAGATAACTACAACGTAACTAAACATCTACATGTTCTTCACCCAATCCCAAATCTAAATGTTGCTCAGTTTTACTGTTACGAAAGAATAATGAGCAACAAAAAGTTAGTGAGTATCGTCCTGTGGGATTTTTAACGTTAAAAATGTATTTATTTTTAACCAGGGTTAAACTTTAACCACCATGTTTTAGACATCCTAGCTCATTGCATTCACATTGGTCTGGGTCGTTGCCTCCCTTGTGTGCTCCATCATGTATTCATTAACTGGATGAAAAGGCTTGTGCAACAAGATAAATTTCCTGAAACCTTCTATTGTCCTTACCTTGGAACACCTTCCTTGCCAAGGCTGTAGGCTTTATTATAAAATGTGTTTCAGGATTGCACTTGGCTTAGCTAAGACTAAATGTATGTGGAGTTTGACCTGTTCCTCTTTGCCTCTGGAATTGCTCCTTCCTCTTTCTCATTCTTCAGTTGTTTTTCCAAAATGACTTGCCCTTGACAGTGGAATATGGGGGTGGTAGCAGATAGCATTTTCCCTGACCACAACCTTCAGACAGGCTTCTGAGATAATAAACGACACTGCGTGATGGCATTCATCTTTCCCACATACACCTCCTTTTCGTTATACATGTTGATCTACACCCCATTCTCTGGGGTTATCTTTGTTCCATTTCATGTCGGGAGAAAATAAAAGATTTAAGCGGGTACAAAACTAAATATTAGGTTTTTTTATTCCAAATCATTCTCCAAATTATTTGGTCCGCTATTCGTAGAATACCAATTAGTGTGTTGTGCATGCACATGATACACATACTGTTCTATAGTATCCTCGAGGACTATAGAGTTTATAGCCAAGTTCTGCCTTGTTAGAAGTGTGTTCCCACTTAATCCAAACAGCATATTGGATTTAGACGCAGGTATTTAATTGTCTTTAAATGTCAGCACGAGTGATGACACTATTGGGAGATCATTATAGGGCTCGCTGGCTTAAATGAGTTTACTTTTAACCAGTTGACTGAATGGCACTGCTGATTGGCTGTTTGACTGGCAGAACTGATGTATTTTTCTCCTGCTGGAATTTAATTTGTGTAATCATAGAGGCAACCTTTGAGAAAACAGCATTGTTAAACCCCAGCTTTGATTGATAACTAAAAATCTGCTTAGGGCTTCAGGCTGTCAGTCATGGCTTTGTTGGGTAGTAGTAAACAAAATAGTACACCACTGAGCTAAAACATGTTATTTAAACATGTCATTTATTTTCAGCATGCATACAGGGGCTGGTTTTCATGAATAATAAGGTTGATTGGATTAATATTATTTAATTATGGCATTTACAATTCCAGAGCACACTAGTTGTGTGGTGTGACTTGAGCTAATTTCCATAAGAGTCTGCTGGTTTACATGTCTCAGTATTTTGGTCATGTAAATATTGCTCTTATCCGCTGGAAATCCTGTTACGTGTGTGGTTTTAACCACCTTGTGCTGCAGACAGTTCCATTTAAATAATACTATGTTGTGTTCTTGAGTCGTATTGCATTTTTTTTCAGTTTGTCGCTCAAAGGTTGAATATTGAGATCATTGATGTTGGAGTCACATTTGAGGACAGCCCAGTAGAAGCTTTTATTTGTGAGAACCTCTAGCCATGCTAGCGGCTGGTTTGATGGATGGCACTACTTGCTAGTCAGCTGGTCCACCTTTTTGGTCCAGACTGAAATATCTAAAGAACTTTAAGATGAATTGCCAGGAAATTTTGTACAAAGATTTATATTTCCCTGAGGATGGATGCTATTGACTTTGGTGATCCACTGCCATGTGCTGTAGCACCACCATCAGATTGTGCATGGCTCCCACACAATGCACTGACTACAAAAGTTGCAGATTTGACTAGATTGACCAAAAGCCTGCTCATATTCCTGGCCTCAGATAAAACTCAAATATGAATGTGAAAAGGATTAACTATGAGTAAAAAAAAAAAAAAAGTTTTATTTAATCGTCTCCATTTTAATAATCAAATGTATTTTTGTATCTCTGTTTCTTTAAGCACCTATGTGCTCAAAGGTGTCAGTACATGTGAGACATTGTAAATGTGTTAGCTAGTCCCTGAGGAGCTTTGGATGAGGGTGATGTTTGCCTGTCACCCCACATTTCTGACACTGCCAGAAGAGCCAATAAGTGGGGGTAAAGGTTTTCAGGGTGACAAAGGAAACTTCCTCTGTGAAGAACTTCATAAAACCAGACAGCTGAATGTTAGAGGCCTCCAGCCCCTTGCACCCCTGCTGACAGTCCTGTCGTTTGTGCTTCCTCCTCCATTAATTAAAGGAGGCCTGGCTCCCATCACTGGCCAGCAAAGGAACGACTACTGAAATATTTAAGTTGAGTACTTGTACATTACCCCTGGTTAAGGGGATCTGAGAGAATATTCAAATATTTACAAGTGTTCCCAAATGTACAGTTTTCCGATCTAAAAGTACCACATAAAACTCTAAATTTATAGTTCTTAGTTGATGGGCAGATAACAAAAAAATAATAAATTGAGGATCCACTTTTAATATGGCAGTCATTCTTTATACGCATGTTGCAAGATTTGTATTGTACATTCACTGCTTTGGATCCAAATTGCCTGCATCCAGACAGCAGTATTACAGGCTATTTAGTCACCATTAGAAATGATAAAGCTTCAAAACGAGTGTCCTTTTATGGCAGCTATGAAAAATGCACAAGTGCAGCAAATCAGCTCTTCACAGAGCTGTTTGTGGCAGGTGTACTTTTATCAAGGTTATGAGACAACAGCAATTATTACCTGCTCTGCTTTGCGTCTTGTGGAGATATGAAGCAAAAACAAAGAGACTGAGAGAAGCAGGAACATAAACACTACAGCCACTGAAAACTTGAAGTGCTTCATTAAGAGTTCACAAGGATCTGAGGACAAACGGGATTCTGCACAGAACTTTTCTTTTCAGAAGTGCAATCAAACTAGCAGAATAAAAGAAGACATTTCCATTTTCTCATCTACTTAATGCCAGGTTCCTAATGCCTCAGGGCATATGAGAGCGCAGTAATGAGAAAAACAATAGGATGCCTTGCTAGACAACATAATGTGATGGGGAACACAGGATTTCCTGCCATTGGGTTTTATACTGACTTTTAACGATACACTTGATTAATTGGCTATTTTGGCTTAATGTGGTTTTAGGAGCACATTCTATAGCAATGGCCCAGGGCAAAGAAACTTCAAACTTAGCTAACATGTTCAGAGATAGTCACACCGCTGTGTTTTACACATCTGTGTCCCCAAAACTGTTGATTAAGGTAGAACGTCCTAGAAAAATCTTTTTACTGCATGCCTTTACTCTTCGCTGCAGCATATGCTCCCTAAATTATTCAGCTACCACGAATCACTGGGTCAGTTACTGGCTTGCACATAGCAAGGATCACAACTGTCATTACAGCTGTCTGAGGCTCACTTGTTATTGAATAGTGTGCAGTTAGGAAAGTGTCATTTTTAATAACTACTCAGAAGGTTTCTTGGGTTTTTCAAGCTTGTTTGTTATGACATTAGTATTCTTACTGGCTGACAAGTGTATGTTAATGTGGTATAAATCATACCTCACACAAAAATCTCGATTTCACACTAACCAAATCATGAGATAAACTCACTGCAAATAGCTTTTTAAGGGCATTCAGAAGGTCAGTGTTGATAATTTTTTTTAAAGTCTGGAAATGCACGATGATCTCAAAAAACATTAAAAAATTGAATGTGCTTACTTTCTCTCATTTTCAGGGCTTCAAAGAAGCTACACAGCTCACCCCCTGCTGTGTAACATGACCATTTTTTAATTTAATTTAATTTTTTACCCAAACTTGGGGTGTGAAACTGTGTGTCTGGCAGACAAGTGGAACTGTGAACAGAAGGTGTCAAAGAAATGTATCTGTGAGGGGGGGAAATTTAGATGATGATGGGCTTTTAACCTGCCAAATTTATAACGAACCTAAGTGGGGTAGAGGACCACTTCAGTGAATGCCGCAGTGGTCATTTATTTTCGTTAATCTTTGTTTAATCAATTAGTCTCATTAAGACTCTTTTCCAAGGGAGACCCAAGAGCAAGAAATGTTCACAAGAACCCAATTAACAGACAAAAAACAACAAATAATAAAAGGGGTACACAAATCATTAGATTAGATTAGATCTCAAAGGGGAATATAGCTCGCTACGCGGAAGCAAATCTTTCCATTGAAGGGTGCACGGCAACTGAAACCAGTTCTGCCGAGGTTAGCGTGTGCATATGAATAAATGGCAGATGATTGAAAGCTTCAACAGTAGTGCTTTATAAATGAAACCCATCAGAAAGTGTAGTCAAAGTATTGCTTTTTATTCAGAATATATATTTATTTATTGTAAGAGGAAAACAGAATGTTGGTGGGATTATGTATTATGGACACTCTATATACTCTATACCTTATGGGATGTTTTTCTTATTTAAAATAAATATATGTAATCTATCCCAGCTCTTTAACCTTTAGTTTATAACTATGAATTACATCAAAGCAAATTCTGCAGGGTTTTAATGTACACGCCAGCTAGATGACTTGCAGTCATAAATGTGGTCCATAGAGTCAGTGTGAACCACAAACCACCTTTTCAAGTTTATTCTCAAAAACATTAATAAGTGCTGACTGTGTAAGTAAGACCGCCACTACACAAACTTGGATGCTGATTTGACTTTTTGTTCTTCAGCAATGCCTTCTGGTTCTAACTTCAGCAGTGTTTAAAATAAGACCATGCATTTTTTTAAAAGGGTACAATGGGAGTTTATGCAATTCTAGATATACAGTAAGTGCACATTTTCAGCTGTGTGTGCCTGGTGCTCGAGCACTCACCGGTCGCAGTGGCAGAAGTGTAACAGATTAAAGTTTAAGAACAAAGCGAGGTATTATTGGTTTTGGAAATTTTCAGACCATTCACACCTTACTTCTGCTCTCTTCTGTGCTTTGTTTAAGGCTAACTGCAGCCCTTAGCAAATCAAGTGTGGGCTTGTTGTCTATTTTGCATTTCTATCTTATTTGGCTCAACCAAAGTGCTCGTGTGAAAGATCTGACTGTTCATTTGTTGAATATTAAAGCAATGTGTTGGCATTTGCTTCCTCTGCAGGACATCCCCCTGTGATGTGTAGTGTGTTTGTCATTCATTACATAGCACATAAAACACTCAAACACTCCAATTAGATTAGAGTGAGTACAGCATACTGACATTTGACAGGGTGAACGTGAGAGTTCTGCGTGTTAACCCATGCAGAGTTTTATTTTCTGTAAATCTTAACCCTAGTTAAAGTTATTATCAACCCTTTGCTTTCCACCTCTAAATCTTATTTTATTTTATTTATTTATTTTAACTTAAGATGTTTTTAGATTTATTTTTGTTGATTAATTTATTTTTAATTCATCCAGCAAAACATACCTAAGAACTACAATACAGCCTCTTTAAAACAAATATAAACATAGTATGGACTTCCTTTAAGATAAAGCCATATCAAACGTAGTCATAGTTATCTTTTTATTTCAGCTGTGCAAAAATTTTTATTCACCCCTCATTTCTTTTTGCTAGGAAAATGGGAGCTAGTTGCACCAATTTATTCAGACATGTCCAAACATGAATGCAAATGCAGTCTAAAATGAACTATAAAAGGCAAAAACACAGTTCTAACTGACATTAAAGTCAATATTTGGCATGACCACTTTTATGTTGAACCACCTTAGGTAAGCTTGTAATTATTTAAAATAGTCGTCAGGAACATTTAATAGTCTACGCACATCTTTCAGGTCTTCTTGTCGAGTTTACTGAATTTTTCCTATTTCTTAAGGACAGGAATCTCAGATACTGTTCGTTTGATGCCTGTCAAACTATTATTTTAGCTGTTAGATCTAACTAAAGAAATGGGAACAGATTATGTGTTTGGTGACTGGTGACAAACGATAATGTGCAAGGGCTAGCCTAAATACAAGTGGAAAAAAGTTGGCAGTTATTTAGAAAAGACTTTGAAAGACCTTCATAAAGCCGGGTGAGCTATTGCGCTACACCACTTAAAAAGTCTGATTCCTTGGTAGTAAAACCCAAAGAAATGGGGGTGGCTCAAGATTTCTGCACATCACTAGCACGGTGTCGGATTGTGATGGATAGTTTAAAGCCTGAAAGTAAACGTGATGATTGGTTGCTGTTGGTTAAAGGAAGGAAAGCAGGCATGCTGTTCACGACACAGTTAGACGCGGAAATTGATCAGAAAGCCTGACCGGGCGGATCCGGCTCAAGGTTTAATGAATAATTTAAATGTGGATGATGACTCAGCACTAGTGTCTGCCCTTCTGGAAATATATACAGTAAAATGTAATATAGTTTGTTTTGTTTAACGAGTGAAGTGTCAGAAAGGAAGGCAAAGTATTGCTGATTTCAGTCCAGAATTTAAACTAACTTGCATTTTACAGCAGCTACATTTGAGATATTTTGCCACATAGTCTCTTTTCTGTTATACAAGTTTGTTCGAAATTGCTATCCACACATTAATGGTGGATGATCATAGACAAAGGTTAAAAAAATGACGTTAATGTTTCTATTTTTGTATCATAATATTAACAGTGAGAGGAGATGTCCTTAATAATGTCCTTTCACGCGTGAGCACAGGCACCCCACATAAGCCCTGTTCCAGTCCTTTGTTTGTGAAGGACAGCCAATCCCCTTGTTGCTTCTAAGAGAAGAGAAGAGGTGCTATTATAACATGTTTCAATGCATGGACTGAGACACTGCATTTTCGCTCAGTAGAGGATGAATAAGGATATTTTGAACAGTGAATATTGCAAAGGTATGCTTGTAGAGTCAAAGAATACAATTATGGAGTTGGAAATGAACATAACATCTTGCAGTAGGTTTCTTGCTTGTTATTATGTTCAGGGAAAATAGGTTTTCTGCTGCGTACCGGCTGTGGAAATGTTTAAATCAACATCATGTAAATGAAGTACAATTTGATAAGTTTTTTTAATTGTTTGATTGTTTTCTGAAGTCATTCAACATTTAGTATTTTGTATCTTTGGGTTTTGAAACATTTAACTATTTTGGCAGCAGAAGATGTTATTTAGGTACTTATAAAGCCAGGACTTGCTATTCAATTAAAACTATAGTCAGAAGATAAATAATGTTAACAAAAATCCTTGCTTTCTTGTTGATGACCAAAAATTGGAGTAATCAGACAAGGTTCTTGAGCCTTGCATCACTGCTACTTTTTTTTACAGTAACTTCACTGCAGGTAATTAGGCAGATCTGCTCATTTTTGTTAAGAAGCCCTCTTTATTCTATTATAAGCTATAAATAAGGGAGTTCCCACAGCGTGCCTTTCTTCTTTTATCTGAGTGACTCCCTCCTTGCCAGTCATGTCCCCTTGCTGCAGGCACAAGTCTCTTAATGGATATGGAGGAAAAACAACATCTAATGGCTGAGCCTCTAAAGTAATCCTAAAATAATCACGAACAGGGAGGAGGGATAGGGGTGAGGGGCAGTTTCCGGTTTGGTAGGGATGCAGAGGTTGACGTGCTGAACCATGGGGTTGGAATCTGGAAGGGATGTGTCCTACCTCCCCAACAACATCCGCGCGCGCGCGCGCGCGCACACACACACACACACACACACACACACACACACACACACACACACACACACACACACACACACACACACACACACACACTCCCCTGAGTGACCAAGGGAACTCCACTGGGAGGAAGTTGTGATGTAACTCTACTATGAAGCCTAATGGATGGGTTAAGAATTGTTCATGCAGCTAAACTTGATATTTCCTTTGGTTAAAAAAGACTTTGTAGTATTTTGATAGTAGAAGACCATTAGAATTAACACAGAAATAAGATTATTAAAAACAAACAAATCAAACACAAACAGATTAGCTGCACGAGTTTGAAATTCTTTGTGTTTGTGTTTAATCTTTGTGTTTGAGTAGGTTCTTTGAAGCAAGCCACCCCAATCAATAAAAGTTATAGTATTGAAATATTATGACGTTTCAGTTATTTTACAGTGATGTTTGGGTGGTTGCCGCATTTTAAATTAAATTAGTGATTATTTGACCTCTTATTTTAGAACTTATTTTTAATTCAGTCTTACCCAGGCCCGTGCCTGTATCATAGAAGTGAGGACAGATGGTCAGCTTGTTGACAGCAGTGCGACTTGTGGTGTTCTTTGCTCTCAGAACTTATTTTCAGATGTGATTAACCAAGCTTATCCCTATGGGTATGCAAGTTTATTGGTCACCCGTGAGTTTCAGCACTGCAGACGGGCTTTTGTAATGGTTCTTTTGCATGAGTGCAGAGGAAGTCAGGACCGAGTGCTGTTTATTTATAGGGCAGGGAGGTCTTTCCCCTCTCTGTCTTTGTCGACTAACAGCCAGAGGAAGCTTCACAACTGATTTTGTGTCTAGGGTAGTTGCTCATTTTACTCATTTCTTTTCAACTGTAGCTGGTATACAGGAACTATGCCTGTAAAAGTTTGCATTGCTTGCTCATGGGAAAATCCCCTCTCTGTAGCTGAGGTTGTTTGAACTGCCTGGATTTTCATTTAGTTTTTACTTTTCTTTTTTTTTCTGACAGTATTACTAGTTTTTTTATTTAAGTTTTTCATGATAATGCCCTTTTATGTATGACCACTTTATTAAGAACAGAAAGCTTTGAGTGATTGTTATTCAGCAAAGCAGAAAAAAATAAAACCACATTAACCCAAACTCTTCTAGCAGGAGTGAAATATCTGCAAAGGTGTGGGCTCGATTCCTATTTTTTATTTATTTATTTATTTTGGCTCTGATAAGATAAGGGAACTCAAGCTGGGAGTTCTGCATGTTTAAATTGAGGGTACCACACAGGCAGTCACGCCTAGACAGATTTGCCTCTGTGACAAAAAGCACACACTTTGTTTTCAATTAGCATTCAGTAGCTCACTGATTGGCAAGAGTGCTATATAGTGCAGTGCAGAGACCTCCTCTGAAGGATTAGTGGACAAAGGAAAATATACACTCAAATTGTCTGTGAAGGTTCTCAGTCAAATTGTTTTTCAGGTTTGATTCATTTTCCTCTGGGCCACTTTAGATGATCTGCGTTTTATTGTATATTAACGGTAATGGTAGTATGTATCATCTGCGCCTGTAAACTAAATCAGGTGGAAGAGCTCTGAACCACAGTGGCCTTTATGAAACCATTTGCTCTGCTTTACTGCTCTGCTTTATTGTGCAAACAAAGACACACACAGAGTACACATCATCCGACACATACGTGAACATGCACATACGCAGCAGTACAAACACTGTTGCCTCTGATATAATGGATTATATTTCCATAGCAGTTTGGATAAGAGAGTAGTACCATTAGAAAGATGGATTGTTGCAAACTGGATGAGGATTTATCACGAAGCCAGAGCAATGTGTGAAAAATGAGGGATGTCTCTTTTTTGATCAGCATGCTTCCATTCATTCAATGACTCTCTTGTGTTTGCATATGCTTTTTCTTCCTGGGCGTGGCCTTTGCAGCTGAGTCATGCCTGCACTCTCAGCCCTTCCTCCAGCTGGTGGACAAGATCTTCAATTATAACAGAGCCCCACCACATGTCTGAGACTCATCATCCTCATATCTTCTGCCTCATGTGGGCCCTGTGTGGTGCACCTATCTTAAAGATGCAAACCATCCGGCAGTAGTGTGTGTGTGTGTGTGTGTGTGCGTGTGTGTGTGTGTGTGTGTGTGTGTGTGCTCATATGGGTGTGAGGTTATCACTCTAATTCTTATCTGGTCATTTGCATTATCTGGGCACAGCTACTGCATTGTGTTGGATTTGCTGTTTTCTGGCAGGGAGATGTTACTGTTGTTGTTCCACATAGATGGATACAGTGTAAAGGGGCAGGGTGTAGGAGGAGGGACAAGGAAAGGCCAAACCATTGTCATGGATCAAAGATCAAAGATTGTCTTTGTGATGATGGAGTAGCAGTTAAAGCAAATGGAGGCATGAAAATTGTCAGAGCTTTGCCTTCCCTGAGGCTTTTAGGCAATTTGTGTGTGTGTGTGTGTGTGTGTGTGTGTGTGTGTGTGAGAGAGAGAGAGAGTGAGAGAGAGAGAGCGGGAGAGAGAGAGCGGGAGAAAGAGAGAGAGATGAGTATGGGTTCTAAAAATGCTGTAATGTCTAACTTGGGTTTTATTCCTCTGGCCTATTTACAAAGGAGCAAATAGACAATTTCAAAGCAGACTGGTTTAAAAAGGCAGAGTTCACACCCATTAAAACCATTCAGACCTATTTATTCAAGTACTCTAAGTAACTCTAATACCCTCATCAAAGTACATGTGCATTACCCTCAACAATTTAATAATGTTGACTCTTGCGCCCGAATTGGCTCCCGATGCCGATCCAACACCTTGTCAATATGTGCACTGATATCAGTGAAAGCACCCCTGGTGTTAGATCCATTGCAATTGATCAGCGAGTTAGAGACACATCTGCTTTGGCAAGCAGGATCAACCACAGTCAGGAATCCGTTTTGTACCCTGTAGCTTTCCAACTAATATCACTCAGCCAGGAGGTAGATTTTAACAATATTTCACTTTAAAATATTGTTAACAACTAGGGATTTCAGATTTTCATTACTAGGGCTAGAATCAACTGGCAGATGATTCGTGACAAATTGAATCAGTTATTTAGTCAGTGGAGTGAGATGAATAATAAACTATTTAAAAGAAGGAATCATTACAGTCAGTCATCTTTAAACTTTGGATTAGGTTAGGTAAAACAAGTGCAAGTCAGGTTTTTGTAGCTTAAATACAGATATGATGAAAAAAAAAAAGTGTCCTTTCGTCTTTGGCTCCAGCAGTTACCTTCAGTCATGTCCCTACACAAGTGAGTTGACTCAACCTATCATTTACACAAGAACCAGTAAGGAGCACTTGTCACGTGGAGCTGTCTTCTTTGTTCTCAAAACCCTGTTGTCTCTATCACTTCTACCTTTCTTCTCTCCACTGCTGTGATCCAGGTTTTCAGAAAAGGGAAAGGTGTTGCTCTGATGTTGCCAGAGGTACTGAATTACCCTACATGCTATTGCTATTTTCATCCTCTGACCCGTCTCAGAGCTTATCTAACCAAATGAGGACTGGCTGGTTACTCTGGCCAGTTGGGAAAACTGCTCCATTAAGATGACTGAAGAGCCTTGTGGGACTTCTTTTTAAAAGCTGTCTGGGGTAAAAAAAAAAAGTCTCTTGCCTCCAGAGCATCTTTGATCTAATATTGGTTGCACTGAGGTGTTACTAGTTACTTTATTTATGCAATTTAATTACATTTTTGTCATTAGATTTTTATTAGGTTTTTAACCCCAAAATCTCCTCTCAGGTGAGATGTTTCTGTGTTTGAGGTGCAGTTTCCAGGATTACACCTGGTTTTTGTTCCTGACATAAGCAGTCTGAACCACTCCAGCCAAGTGCCGGAGAGAGAGAGAGATCTGGAGATACACAGAAAGAAGGAAGTCTCGGCACTGCACATAGCAATTTAAATTTTAATTGCCTAGATTTATCTTCCCCATACAGTGTGACGGGCTGATAACTAGGGCTGATAGCAGAGGGAGCCTGTTTGTTAAAGCTTAGCAACATCCAGATATCTGGGCAAGAGCCACGAGAAGGAGAAGAATGGATTTATTGCAACATTTCCTAAGCTGCAACAAACCACTACGTTCACAGTACAATGCACAGTTCAGTCAAGGCTTAAGTGGTGGGTATACTCTTAAAGCCAGACAAATTGGGCCATTTCAGCATGTCTATGGTACTAAATCACTTACACTAAGTACAACAGTAAATTGCTGTAACACTCAAGCCAGTAGCGTGCCAGGGTAAATTTTTCAGGTTAGCCAGTCAGGTTTTAAACAAGCATTGTTTTCAGGAGCAATCAGCCCCTCAGTCAATCCCAGAAAGTATTTAAAATCCTTACCTCACCTCCCAAAATCCAAAATTGTGTGGTAATGGTATATTTTTAGTCTTACCAAGGTATATTGTGTCACAAAGACAAGTTTTCATTGTGGCAGCATATTGTAGTTGAAGAAAATCTTGCAAACAGCTGTGGATTTGCAGGTGGTTGGTGGTTCCCTACAAGGATCAGATCTAGTGTATTATATCTGGAAGAGCAGCTAAAAATAATACATGGTTACTTGAGTAAAAAAATTAAAGACTGTGGGTTAGAGCAGCTGATCAGTAACTTGTAGGTTGCAGGCTCGAGTCTTTGGATGTAACAAAAATAGTGATTGTAAAGGCAAATTTAGATACAGAGAATAAAAGTAAAATAAATACTGATTCATTTAGTTGGAGGAGGTTTTACATTAGTAATAAACAAGTAACAAACAGAAGGAATATGCATGTGTTTGAATTGTTCATAGCTGAACAGTTCAGCTAAGGACTATGTTTCCTCTGATTTCTGTCAGTCCTTCTGATTTACTGACAGGCTGATATTAGTTATTTGCCAGTCTGGCAGTGTTGGTATTTCCAACAACTGATTAAATGAAAATTACATATTATATAATTATATATTATCTATTTTATTATAAGTCTTTTTTTTTATGTGTTGCAGAAAAATATTAGCAAATATATGGGAATCTCTGCGTGTTTGTATGTGTTAAGAGAGTGGACGGGTGTCCAGTACTGGAACATAAGCGTTTTCGGCCATTACAATGTGGACGCACAACTCTGTGAAAACGACTGAAAGCGCTAGTGTGGACGCGGAGCGTTTTCAGATGAAAATGCCATTTTCAAATCTATCCAGTCTAGTGTGGACGTAGCCAAAGATCAGCTTGTGTCAGCTTGATGATTATTAGTGAAGGACGTAGTGTGCCACAAAGGTTTTCACTACCAACAAAATATAAGGTTATACTTATTTCCAGAGTCAGCAATAGCAGGTGAACTCTTTATTTGTTAGCTTGAGAAAAGGGCCTTATTAAACTAGATAAGGCATTTTTGTACAGGTTATTTTGCAGCTGATAGATATAAAAATAAAATCATATATAATAAAACAACTAAGAATGGTGAAGTACATTCTTAGCTTTAACTGCTGTGTATCTCATTTCAGTGGCCAAACCAGCAGCCTTATTTTGACCTAGATTCTTAAATGAGAACTGTTTAAACATTAAAATGTTAAAAGTTCTGAAAGTTTTCTAAGTGCATAGTAGCTCATCTTGCTTGCTTTAAGGCACGAAGTTAAAAACTCTGTAATTCTTTCCTGAAAAACCTGAGAGATGGTTAATATTCCCATAGCGATGCAGATCCGGTTCATAGTCGAGTGTAATGTTTCAGTGAAGTGCTGAGAACAGGAGCTCCATGGCTTGTCACACAGCACAAACATCACCAATAAGGCCCCCCCTCCATTTATTTACTCTTTCACACTTTTGCTCATCTTCCTTATCATCCATCCATCTTTCCTCATCATCCCTTAGCCCCCTCCACAAGTGTATGCATCACTTATTTTTCCACATCTTTCACCACTCTGTAAATCTCCCCTCGCTAGTCACATTTTGTAAGTCAACATAAAAATAAAGATACTTGACCTCCATCTGTGCATTTTCTTCTCCTTCTTCTCCTTTTCCTTTTTCCTCTCTTTACTTCTATTAATGCTTTATTCCCAACTGCCATTAAGATTCATTTTCAGGCAAACTCGAATCAACAAATGCAATGGAAGTGTAATTGAATAATTTCCTTATGGGACACAGCGGCATAATGTGTAATTTCCTCAGTAAACAGCGTGCCACCATGCTGGTTTGTAATATGTTCTCACTCAATAGGCATTGCGCCCTGGAGTTGCATCTCAGATTGTGCAATATGAAACAACAGCCCAAGTGGGTGATGCTGAGCAATATGAACAATCACATCTTTTATGTTTCTTCATATTTCCCCAGATTTTCCTTCCCCTCTGCCAATTGTCTAACAATTAAAACCATACAAATGTACTTAATTAACTACAATAACATGCATTTAACTATCTGTTACTTGAAGTGTAATGAACCTTGTCTGTGCTCCAAAAAAATGGAACAGTCTGAAGCTGAATGCTCCAGTTTGATGCTGGGAAGTTGAGGAAATTGTGGATAAGAAAAAGAAAGGAGTAAAGGAGGAAATTGTGATTCCTTTAGATGATGGGTGAATTAGCTTGTCCAGTGACTGCGTTCATCAGGAAGTTAATTTGCTAGTGACTGTTGTGACTTTTGTGAGTGATGGCCTTTGGATGTGCAGTATTGAGTGGAATAATGACTGGCTGCTGCAGAGAAACCTGAGACTTCCTATGTAATTAGCATCAAAATAGAAGTTCACAAGAGTTCTGGCTTCAAGTATAAGATGCTGTGTTTATGGATGCTTATTGCAGTTCATTGCAATAAAAAAAAGATTAGTAGGACTGAATATGTAAGTTCAGCATAAATCCATAGAAAAGACGAAGCCTTGGTCATCAAAAGATATTACCCGGGATGTATATTTTTTATATGTGCACATCAGCAATCCTAGGATTGCTGTATGTGTATAACCATCAAATTTGCCTGCCTTGATCTGCGCACCATACCACGTAAATGACTTTGAGATTTTGTGTTTCTCTGTGTCTTAAAAAAGAAGACACACTCATAGAGCTCTTAAGGTTAACTGTTTGACTTCATGCCGCGTGATAGATGGATGGACAGTAGTATACATCTAATTGTCATTAACCTCCTGGAGAGAAAAGCCTGCTGTAATGGAGATTCTTATTACTGCAAGCCTTTATCAGCGAATAGCTATCTTCCTGCTGTTAGGCTAAGCCAATATGGAGATGACTGTCTGTCTTTCATAGAAGTCCTCATAGTTGAGAACATTACAGTTAATTTATAATCGCTTGCTGATTGCAATTCTGTTGATTTAGATAACTCTACTGCTAGTTTGCACTTAAGATCTGTTAAAGTCAGACAATCTCTGGCCATCTCTTCTTTCATGACTTCTTCTAAAATGAGCTTAGCCACTGTATAGTGTATTTTAGAGTAAGTGGGATAAAAAACAAAGACCATTTATACCTGCATCTGCCAAGCTGGGGCATTTTGACCCACATAGAAATAAATATAAAAATGCTATGCTCAACAATTATGATATGTCTCGCTCCCTAGGAAGACATTTTGTTTGAAAAGTATAAAAAATGGTTGTAGCTGTGATGTAACCGGTTGGTTTGTGAACTCC
Organism: Copadichromis virginalis; assembly: GCF_057382275.1. Taxonomy (NCBI): domain Eukaryota; kingdom Metazoa; phylum Chordata; class Actinopteri; order Cichliformes; family Cichlidae; genus Copadichromis; species Copadichromis virginalis. Next base: position 37,307,802 of record NC_140624.1, on the reverse strand, counting down.
TGTTTTGAAGCCTTGAGATGCAGGTTTTCACTATCATCATCTTGGTGTTCTTAAACCAGATGTAACAAAGCAGTAGCAGATCTGACTGCGAAACTGTCATTGGAGGATTATCAGGGGGTGTGGTCACAGACTAAGGACTTATGATTGACAACTCTTTAGCCAGTGATAAGATTCACAAAATTAACTGTAACTATGAAGTTACAGTAACTATGTACTGCTTTCCTTGTAGTCACTTAGTGCAATATACCACCGTCACCATGACGTTGTACTGAAGCCCTTCGATGGATGTCATCTCAGATCCGTCATCCTAATGTAGGCCAGATACATGAAAATCAGGGTTCAGTTCACAGGAGTGATGAAGCAATGTAAGAAATAATTTTGACATGCTTTTAGCTTGCTAATCTTAGACGCTAGCACAGATCAAAGACCCAGCCACTGGATATAGTGATAAGAAAATGAATTGAAAGCAATCTAAACCTGACTGTAGAGGGGAAAATGGCTTTCTCGTTGCTGATATTGGACAGAGTGAAAAAAGCCTAGAGAAAAGCATGCTCCGAGGTATCCACATTCACATAGTTCTTTTAAAAATAGCTTTCTTTGTACAATACGGTGCATGCAGTCTTTTTATGTAGGCACGTAGGCTATATTTGGCCCTTGGCTGGTCTGTGTTTCTTTACTTCCAAGGAATCAAAGGCATTCAAGACAAAAGACCTTCCTCTGGTTCCAGTATTCACTTGCTGCTCTTTAGTGTTTGTATTTTTTAGTTACATTTTATTCTCATTCCTTTAGTGAGAAGCGTGGATGTCTGGCACTGTACTGATATTTTGGATGACACAGAGAATCCCAGGGTATAGTTGGTACTACTTGGGGTTAGAGCCTCACTTTTGGTTGTACGTTGAGACACTGTGGATAACCATTTAGTACATACGTAACATATTTCCTTGTGTATAATTAAAAAAAAAAAAAAGAAGCTATGACTGTATGCCGATTCAAGTGTCATAGTGTGCACTTGATCTCTAAATTGTAGAGGTGATCTTTTGCAGCATTTTGCCTCAGGTTTTGCTACCTTAACTATCACAATGAGGGCTATAAACTAAACTCTATGTTCAGTTTGCCAGCTCAGCTCACCTGAGTTTACATGTTCCCGTAGTATATCGACCATTCTATTGAGTCATTAAAGAGTAGAGTCGCCTTGAGGGCTGTGTCTGCACCACGTGTAAAGAGGGATAAAAGTTTGCCAAGTGGAGTGTGTAGCTATATTGAGATAGTATCTGGGGTTTATTTGCCTGTATACATTTTCTCTTAGTCAGCGCGATAAAGTCTTAGATAATGCTAAATGGACCGTTTGTCTCCTTTGTTATCTCAGTCAGTCACATCACATTGGACACACATACTGTACTTGTGTGGACAGATCTGTATGCACATACACACTTGACGACAAAGGCAGACAAAACACACTCACTCAATCACACTTGGAGACAGGGCATTCAGGGCAGTGATTCCAGACATTTTTTAGAAATTTGGGCAGACAGCCCAAAAAAATTAATCAGTCGCACAAGATGAATTTTAATTAGATTATTTAAAAATCGAACCAAGATGCTGAAGCCAAGACTTAGATTAGGTTATTCTCATTGATGAAAGTGTACAATATGCATATTGGCCAACATTTGACACATTTTTATAGATGAACATAACATTTGTTCTGACTGCCAGTTACCAGTGGCTGATGCTGAAGATCAAGCACAGCTATGCAAACATTTTGGTCACTTTAAATATTTAGTATTTTATCTGCTTATACCACCAGGAAGTCCCAAAATCATTCTGCAGTGTCAACAAGCCCAAAGAAACAGCAAGAGTCATAGTGAGCTAGTTTTACAACTAGTAGAGTTCTGGAACATATTTGATGCCCCTTTGGGTCCTGATGTCAACATTGTGTAGTCACTCTAAGAAACTGGAGCAACTTACACAGCCACTACAGAGAAGAATTGTGGCATAACCACCAAGACACCTTGAAAAAGATTGCGCTAATGTACCTCGAAGTACCGGTGCGTTTGTAAATATACCAAGTAATGATGAGTATGATGTTTGTATGTGAGTATGATGAACAAAAACTATCCATGACATGACATTTCTTCTTTCTTCATACCCTTACATTATAGAATCCTAGCAACAATATTAGTGATTGTCTGTTTGTGTGTGGGCAGGCACATGGTTAAGATGAGATTGTTGTATGGTTAAATCTGATTTTAAAACATGAGCTCAGTCACTTGAACTCATTTAATAGGCATCCAAAAGCTGTTGTAACCCAGGATGTGAATCTCACTATGTCTGATTTGTTTAGATCGCACTGGAGGTTATTCAAATGGCTAATGTGTCTGTTAATAGTGAGGTAACCTGGTATGAAAATTCCACCGAATTTTGTCGGGAAGTGCTGTGAAGGCTGAGCAGACAATGAGATATTTGTGATGTCAAACACACCTGTTTTTTTGTTTTTCTTTTATCCTGAATAGCCCCAGTCACAAGGGAGATTTTACTTCATTACTGTTACCAATAGCATGTACAAGTCCCTTTATATTACATTTTAAAAACATAGTTAATTCGTTTTTGTTTAGACTTTTTGTTTCATCTAATAGCAGATCCATTGAAAGCGTACATGCATAGAAGTATTTGGGTATGCGGATAAGTGAGAGGTTCATGTACACATTGCTAATGTTAAGAAGCTGAGTGTGAAATCTTGCTTTATTTTTTATTCTAAGAAAAAAAAAAAGGACTTCCATTATTTAGCTGTTTTGAGTTAGTTTGGATACTACATTAGGCAGGTCTCCCTGAGCTGTTAGCCAAAAACCTGGTATGAAGTGTGTCCTTTAAAATTCTTCATAAAATTTAAGGAAACTGGACAAGTGGAAGACAACACTATAAGTGTCAGGCCTAAAAACATATATAGCAAATGAGCAGTATCTTAAAATCATAACCTTAAGGAATAGGAAAGGAAAGATCAAAACCCCGACACGGGACCTGAGAGACATGTTTGGCACTTCAGTTGATTCATTTGCTCTTCGTGGAAGCCTCATCAGAAATGTTTCAGTGCAACGGTGCCTGTAAAGAAGCCAGAAGGAAAGGCTGAGGTATTCCAAATTACATAAGAACTGGATTGAAAACAGGTCTTATGGAGAGATGAATCCAGATTTTAAAAAACTGGTTCAAATTGTCATCAATATGTATAGAGATTGGATGAGAGGTAAATCAGAGAGTGTCTACAGCTGTCTGTGACAAACTTTGAAGGCTCTGTCATAGTTTGGGGCTTAAATGCAACCCCAGAGTATTGGGGATCATGTCAAAATTCATCCCTACATCAGGTTCATGGAACTGTAAATGAAGTACCATTAGATTTCGATCTACCATATTCCAGCTGGAAGTCATCTTGTTGAAAAAGGCTTCATTTTTCAGCATGACAATGCAGTAAAAGCAAACCTAGATAGAAAAACACAGTGGAACCCTGTCAGTCATGGAGTGGCCTCACGGGAACTTGGATCTCAGCATTATTAAGGCAGTGTAGGATCATCTTGACAGAGAAGATCTTTGGAATATCCTAGGTTTTACCATTTTCCTATCAAAGTACAAATAAATGGGAGTAACTCAAGACTTTTGCACTGCACTGTAGATTTCAACCATATCATCCAGTCATCGCTGGCATGAGTGGACATGAGTGGATGGTGTAAGGCAAGTAACAGGACCTCAGTAAACAAGTTGAGATTTTTTATTATTTTTCTTATCAGCTGTCAGCCTGTCAGATATGTTACACATCAATGGGAAAGGAGAAGGAACATCTTGGTGAGAACTTATTTCTTTCACCTCCTCAGGTCCCTTATATGCAAAAAAAGCAAATCTGGCCAGACAAAAAGGAAAAAAAAATCACGCACACTGTATGCTCAATAAAAAAATTTTCTCTCCGTTTCCCTACATCAGGTTGATTAAAATAGGAAAAAAAAGAAAAGATGGTTGACTTGTCTGACATCTAGATATTATAGCCAGAGTGTTTGAGCTGTTGTGCTTTCTGTGCTGATCAAATATTCCATTACTCTGCCTGCTCCCCTGCATGTAATAGAGTGGACCATATCCATGTTCAAATAGTATTAGACTGTTAACACTCCCACTCTCTCATAACAGTATCCAAATAATTGCCTCTCTCCACATCTACCCGCTGCAGCTCCAGTTTTAGCTGGTGGTGTGACACCCAGTGTGTACAGCGGGTTGATGGAAATTATTGTTTCATCATGGTTTATTCAGAGAATGCCAACATCCATCTGTCAGAGCTCGAAGAGCAATATTGTTTTGCATCAGGTTTTCTTTATTTATTTATATTTTTAAATTGCTATGTACTGTTGATGATTTGCTTTGTAGAAGCTTTTCAGCAAAGTGGAGAGGAATTTATTCAAAATGACATTTTATTGATCTTAATGCAGAAATCTTCAGGCAACTCTTGCTCAAGAGTTTAAAGGTCATCTTATTACATTATTTCTATCAGGTGTTTTTTTTTTTTTTTGTTGTTGTTTGTTTGGTTTTGGGTTGGGTCAAACCAAGAAACAATTCTGGCCGTTCAAAATGCACAGTTCAGTTTAACTGTCCTCTTTTCGTTGCATCTTTGTGCACAGATCACTCTAGGTTTGACGAATCAAACATTTGGTTAGTCATAGAAGATCGTGTGGAGCTTATTTTTCTTCAGAGACCTTTTTCCCTGACAAGAACCTTTAGACTACAAAAGAGTGAGTTTCTTATCTTTGTAAGCTGATTAAAGTACAATTGACCTATTCAGATTTGTAAGTCTACTTAGTTTGAATACACATGCCAGTGTAATCTACTTCTTTTAGGTGTGTTGCTTCCTAACAATTATGTAGGAAAGTGAATTTTACAGTAAGTCGGTTTTATTGTGAGTGAAGATGGAAATTGTTTTGTTTTCTTTCTTTTTTCTTTTTTGTGGTGATGGCACAGTTTGCAGTTGGTTTCACTTGTTGCCTGTGGGCCTTCTGCCTCAATTGGCTAGCTTTCTACCCTTAAAGAGTATAGCTGTTTTCTGCCTTTGGAGACAGTTGCATCACTTTATAGGCTTATTTGTTTGTTTTAAGATTGCTCTCAGTTCCTCTCTTTCTCTCAGGTTTTCATAGCATGTTGGATGTGGTGTCACATTGTTTTAGATTGGGACAAAGAAACTGATTTCTTCACCTTCATCTCTCCCATCAGATGCACTTCTCCATGCTCTTTCTCTGAGTTCATTGCCCCTTTCCTCTCCGAAGCAGACAGATCCTCTCTTAACAGTGTATGAGAATAACTAACATGCTTTAGCAATTTTCAAAAATGAATACATAAGGAAATTCCCATAGGTGTGTTGATTTTGATACCTCATTATGGAAGCATTTAGAGAAGCTGGTAAGCCTGTAATTCAGACCAGCAAACACATGTTGGAAAGATGCCTCAAGGACACTCGTCATGATGGCTGATCTTATGATTAATGATTGTCCTTGAGGACAGCTTGTTTGTAATATGATTTACCAAACTGACTGTGCATAGGCTTAACTCTCATTGGGCTTGCATGTTAATTAATTACACATAGACTGATTGCAGATGAGTTGATTGCTTCACCTTGCTCCCAGCTTATAGGAACAGTTTTATCAGCGCTGTGTGGGGTTGTGAGATCTTTATAGCTGAGCTGTTTACTGCTGGCAATTTCTGCAGGGGATGTTTCTCTTTAGAGATGTATCTATACTAAGATGTATTTCTCAATTGCTCTTCTTTTATTCCTTTTTTGAAAATATCTTTGATTTATACCTGGATCCTTTTAGCTCGCAAATCTCGCTGGCAGGCTTAGATGATAAGTGCCTATAAGTGAAATATAGATACACAGATCAATAAAAGGTTTGGTGGAGTAATACTTCCAGTGAGTTCCTTACTGAACACAACTTGCTCCTTTGATGTTGCTAACCTGAGCTGGATATGCTGACATCTAATAGCAGTAAACGATACAGAATATCATCTTTACATGATAAGGCTGTAATGTGCCTCTAAACAATTTCTGTCCCTGTTTTCTTAGGTCGCCACACTCTCCGTTCCCTCTTTCATGTGAAGCACTTCACTCTGTCATTCAACAGCTTAGGAGATGCCCCTCCCTTCAACCCACTCTCCTTTTTTGCCATCTGCTTTGAAATTAATGCACATGTTGAAAAGTAGGCTAAATCCAAGTGACAGCTTTTTCTCCCTCCTATTTTTAAAGATATGCTGCAGGCAGTGTCCAGCTATGTGGGAGATGGAGTGGAGAGAGCTGGTTTATCAAGCTGCTTCTGCCTCTCAGATTCTCTCACCTCTGCCCTGAGGGATGCTTCTGAGACCATAGCTCATAGCATCGCTTTTCTCAGTTTGCGATCGGCTGTGTTGCTCTTTCACTGCTTTCATTTTCTTGGCCATACTTCTGTTATGCATCAGTCAATTAAATAACACTAAACTATTCCTTTTTCATAGACATTCAGTCAGTTCCTCTGGGATTTCTGTTTTTTGTGATTTTTGAGGGTCAGCACAAATGGATTTGATGAAAATAATATTTAAAACTGGCTGAAATTTAATTCTGTGCTAGTTTGCAGTAAATTGTAGAGCATATAATGGCATGTTAGTGCCACAGAGTCACTTAGTTTCAGGAGAATCATTTTTTGGGGAGAGGGCTTGTGTCAGTCACTGAGAGCCTCTGTTGTAAGACAGCTGAATGCGCCTATGTAGCCGTTTGTAATGTTAATGTTTCTGATGGTTATAGAGAGAGGTGTCAACAATTCTCTCAAAAAAATGTAATGCCTTGGGTGTTCATTTGTGATAGTTTCAGTTTTTGCTGTTTTAAAAGCAGTTAATAAGAAAAAGAAGCATAGCCAGGTTAAAGCCTCAGAACCTGAGTAACTTCAAAGGAAAGAAATAAAAAACATTTTTTTTGCTTGTGACTCAATATAATTTTTTTCCGGTGATTGTCGAATGAAGACAGGCAGGTTTAGAGTGCAATCTTTTAAATGGACTGGTTCTTAAGTAGCACTTTTCTAGTCAATTCAAGCACTCAAATCGCTTTCTTACTACTAATCGCATGCACATAAGTGTTTTTTGCACATAAATGTACAAACACTTGCACTCCTGGATCAGTAACTCTACCTTCTCTACCTTCTGAGCCACAGCTGCCCCATCCTATTGCTGATGATCTATGTTATTTAGCACTGTCTTGCTGAAATAAGCAGTACTTAACTGGAGGAAAAGAAAGATGTAATCTAGATGGAAGCATATGTCAATCCATGTCTACACTGAGTGTACACTGAGTCATTGTACACCGGATTAATGCATGTAAGTTCAACTAGATTGGTATTTTAAATGCACATACATTCATGGTGAAGTGTGATCATGAAAAATCTGTAGAAGCTGTTAAAATGTGAAGAGATTGATTTGTCTTAATGTTCTGTTTCTGGTACATTTTTAAAGCTAACATGAAATATTTTATAGCATTTCACATGAAGTGCACTGCGCCCATACAGTGGTACAGAAATAGACCACTCATATTCATATCTTTTGAGCCATGAAAAGAGGTGTAACCTTGTATTTTTGGGGTCTGTTTATACTGCTGCCATGTTGTGGATTACAGACACTGTACGTGGGCTAAAGCCTCCAATTAAGAGACAGCCACAGTGTTACATCTGAAAGGCATAAGCAGCTACATATGGCCATGCACACTCTCTCTTTCTCTTTCCCTCTCACTCTCACACACACCCACACACACATAATATACACATAGTCTTTCCACGCTTGAGGCTTTGGGCTGTGATCTTTCCAAAGGTTTCCTCCTGTGGCCCGTGTGCCAGACAGTCTGGAGAGCTGTGGAGGGGCTGGCGTCGCCTCGCCTGCTGGATGAAAAAGCCAGTAACATTTGCTTTCCGTGGCACAGCAACCAGCTTCCTCTCTTCTCCGTTCCACCTCTCCTGCCCTATCTCCCACCTCCCCTGCTTCTCCTCTTGAGGAGGATTACCGGCAGAAACTGGACGTTTGATCCTGCCTTGCTATCCACCATTGCTGTATCCGTCTGACAAGGCTCTTTGTTTCTTTTACTCTTCCAGACGTCTCTCTTTCTTGCTCTGACTGTGTTTAAAAAAAGATAAGTTAAGCCCTTTTGCTGTCTGCTTTTTGATGTCTCAGATTTAGCTCCGGTCTACCTCGAAGGACCCAGGACAGGTGGATCACAGATATGCAAAAAGTTAATTCAATTTTAACTGGAATGGAGCATCGAAGATCATAAAGACAGTTGTTGATAACTTATGACTGTTTCCTTTGATAATGTAGAACGAGCAGTGTAAATGGATAATTAACTGTCATGAAGTGACGGGTTTTCTCAAGCAGCAAAGCTCAGAAATATATAAAAACATAGCAGACGATGACTTGCATGCTTTGTAAGGGCTTTTTTGTCTGTGTTTTTCTTACCGCTGTGACAGTGTTGTTCATGATTAATTGTGAGGGACAGTGCCAACAAGCTTTCCTTTGTAATTTGCTGCAGAGATGTAAACAGGAAGTGTGCTCCCAATACATAATGTTGTTGACTCAACTACACAGGGTGATCAGGGCCAAAAAAGTTTGATGTCATTGTGATACATTGTGACAGAGGACAGGATTCACTGACCTTAAGCTGTCAAGCTAAAGTGTAAACAGAGTTGCTTCATTAAGGCCTGATGGTTGCGTGACTAAGTTGAGGAAAGCCACCCCAAAAAAGAAATAACGCCCTTTCAATGTAGGCAGTAATTATAGGATTGCAAGCAGCTCTTGAAATCCAAGCTAACTGTGATTAATTTGTATTGACACTTGTCACGTTGCTTTTAATATTTGTTGAAATAAATAAACGCTGTTATTACAGAATATTATATAAGATCAGGTGGACTATACCAAAGGAACTGTAGAAGTGAAAAATACAAGTTACAGTTACAGTAATATTTATAAATATTTATAAATGTTAGTTTTTTTTTTCTGTGACATAACTTTGTTTAAAGTAGCAAATCGGACATCATATAGATCAAAAATGTATATATTATATACATTTTTGATAGAAAACAACACTCAGTGTTTATCAGGAGCATCCTTTCTGTCTGAATGAAAAGGCTGTTAATATTCAGTCCTTATTCAGACGGTAATGGGCAAAGCAGAGGCCAAAAATACTTTGCAGTAAGAAGCAATGCGCCTTTCCTTCTGCTGAGTCTAAATAATAATCTATTTATCAAAGTTGGGCAATCATAAATAGGTGTGACTTTAAGCTGAGAGTAATTATTTCCTATTATCCTAATAAAGACATTGGAAATTTCAAGGGAAAAAAGTATAATGGATGCTGAAGGTCTGGTATTTTATATAGAGCAACAGCTCGCATACCAGAGTTGATGGTTCCATCCTCGGACCCTCTAGTCTTGGGTAAGATACTAAACCCTGAGTTACCCCTAATGCATCTGTGTGAGTGTGTGAGCATTAGGTTAATCGCACTGAGACAGAGAAAAAAAATGGATGTGTGCATGGATAAATGAGGCTTGTGGTAAGAAAGCAATTTGAGTGCTTAAATAAAGTCGAAAAGCACTATATGAGTACCATATTTTTCTATGGCTTTTTCATGAAGAATATAAATTTACATTGGATACGGACTGACTGATTAGATGCATGCATTATGTGAACGAGTTGTTTGCTGTTCAGACAGCTTTTTGTTAAGCCTGTTGTTGTAACGGGAGTGCTTCTTATGTAGTGCAAGTTACTTTAGCATAAAGTCTAGAGCAGCCAGGGATCCACCAAGCTTCCAATTAGTAGATGACGTGCTCTACCTCCTAGGTAATGGACACCTCATTGCAGTTTTAGGTCACCATTGTCCAGTATATCACTGATAGTATATAAACTATATCTTACAGCATCCACCCGTCCAATCACCTAATCTGTAAATTGGCTGATTGGTGCATTGTGTGTCACATCTAAGCTGTATGATGATTGAAGCGGGTTGAGCTCGGTCCCACAGCCAGTTGGATAATTAACAGGCTGTTCTCCATGTTAATAGCATTAGTCACCTTGGAGATAATCACAGGCATCTAGAGCACAGAGCCGCAGCCCCTCAGTGTACCTGATAGCCTCCTTAAACAAAGAGCTGACAAATAGACAGCACTAGCTTGTTGACTTTTGGCATAATGTATTTCTTTATTTGTACTAATTGGAAGGTTGGTGGATCCCTGGCTGCCCCAGTCTGCAAAAGGAATAGTACAGGACTATTTAATCTTTGAGAAAACCTTGTTTGACATTTGTGTTCTCAAATACACCTGCAGCCATGTGAAAATCAAAACTTAAATCCTGTGAAACACTAAGTACAATTCATGATTAAGTAGCTTGTACAGTAGAACCACCTTTAGTAGCAATAACTTGAGGTAATAGTTTTCTGTTTGATTTTATCAGTCTCTCACATTGTTTGTTCTCCATCTCCTGCCCATGATTTCAATAGTGTTGAGGTCTGGAATTTGATTGGGTTAGTGCAACAGTTTTTTTTTCAGCCACCGTTGTAGATTGCTGGTGTACTCGGGTCATTGTTCTGTTGCATAAGACAGTCTTAGCTGTCAACACACGACCTCATATTATACTCTAATACTTTGGAATGAAGAGGAGTTCAGAGAGATCAGTGCCTTTAAGGTGCTCAGACCCTGTAGCTGCAAAAGCCCAAACCACCAGTGTGCTTAATGGTTGGTATAGGGTGTTTGTGCTGATATATCGAGTTTGGCTTTCTCTAAACGTGCCTCTGTACATTGCAGGCAAACAAGTTGTCTTTGTGTTTGTCTGTGCAAAGGACATTGTTCCAGAGGTCCTGTAGTTTGTTCAGATGTAACTTGGCAAACCTAAGCCATTTAACCATGTTCTTTTTAGAGAGAATAGGCTTTCTCCTACCAATCCATACTTTTTCAGTGTTTCTTAAAAAACAAAACATGCTAACTTAGGCCTATAGAGTCTGCGATGGTTTTTTTGTTGACATTTCTCTGCACACTCTGACCTAGCTTTCTTCGTGTTAACTCATACCTGAATGCTCCAGACCAGAAAACTGCCAAATTTTTAGCTTTTGTATAGGTGGCCATGCTTGATGATGATCATAGAGAACACATAGTTCTGCAATTTATTTTTCCTTTTTTTCTTTTGTTATTCTGGGATTCGTTGCATGTGTGACTAACAGTCTGTAATTTGGAAAAATATAGAGACATATCAAAGCTTATCAGTGTGTTTCACACTCTCATCTGTTCGGATTGGTTGCCAGAAGCTCATATGGTGATTTTGGCTTCCAGTGAAATATGATTCATCTGTATCTGATTCTGTTTTTCACTACAAGCATAATTTGTTTTGGGGCCACAGAAGTGTTTTTAATTAAGTTACTTATGATGAATCTGAAATGTTAAGAGAATGTTAAAGTCGTTGTATGTGTGCTATGTAAAAAAAAAATAAAAAAAATAAAAAAAATAAAAAAATGGAAGGGGAAAAAAAAAGTCTATACAGATTTCAATTCAGTTATTTTTTCAGCCTTCTTTGAGTCAGCCTTAAGGAAATGCAGCTCTGCATCATATTATACAAGGCAGTGACTTAATGAGCCTAACGAATGTAGCCATGTTCGGTTAAGTTAGGATCATTTTGTCTAAACTATGCATTTAAAATGAGTATTTGTTTTGAGCCTTTGTTTTGTGTGGAGAGAGCTAATGGGTAATTTATCTTACTGTGAATCTAAATCACCGCAATGAGTCTCACGTTGTGAGGGAAACTCACAGGGGAAAAAGAATAGATGCAGTTCTCCTCTCCATGGCCTCGTGTCATAAATTACCTGGCCATTGATCCATGGGTGTCTAAGATTCTCGGTGGACCTCCTCCACACATTCATCAAGCTTTAAGTCTGCAGCTAATGCCTCAAACACACACTCCTCTCCGGAGGGTCAGCAACATGGCCTGTTGCTTAGATACAACACAGATTTGTATTTATATGAAGAGAAGATTGTACCTGGAGGGCTGCATAATGCACCAAGATGTTTGAACATCTTGGCCTGTGTTAGATTTTTGGTTTAGTATTGAGAAGACACTTTTCATACGCGTAAAACAGTTTGAACAACACCTGCAGAAAGGAGGAAGAAAGCCTCCTGTCTGCCTGATTCTTTGAAACTTAAAACATAAGAAAATATAAGAAAACATATCTTGAATCTGTTTGAATCACATTTGGGAGGTTAAGAAGAAAATCTGAAATAGGAAATTCAGGTAATGTAGAATTAAGTGGCAAATGCATTTGTTCCTTAACTCATTTCCATTTTCTCTGTCAGCTCTGCGCCAATCACATGTGTTTTCATTTCCTCTGCAATATTCTTTGAGCAATTTTTGTGACAAATGCAATCAGTGGCAGAGTTGTCACTGCAAAGTGACAGTGCTGATGACTTCATAATCAAGTTGTGTTGATGCCAATCATTATATTCATACAAAGTTTTTAACTCTGAAGGCACATACAAGTTGAGCTGGTTGCAAATACAGGTGAAAGCAAAGAACGAGCCTCTCGTTCCAACAATAAACTTCAGTTTTATTGCCCTGCATTTCAGTTGTCAACAGTGTTCATTGTTGCACATTGCTGCTTTAAGGAGTTCTCTTCTTGTTGCCGACTTTGTTTGCAGTGCTCCATCTGGGATTTGAGAATATATGTACAAAAATTGTGGCAGTCCATTCAGGAGATGTTCCAGAGGAAGACCTGACCTGTAGTTCTAGTGAAGGAATCAGTAAAAACATTAATTTCATTCTCTATAAAATCACAATTCTTGAAATAGTTATATACATGCAACAGTCTAGATGAGAGTGGTTAACCATGTGACTACTGAACAGACCACTGTTATGAACATAGTGATACCATAGTGATACAGCAACATCAGGAAGAAGGAACACGAGAAACTTGAGAAGTACCAAGGACTCAGAGAAGAGCTCAAGAAGATGTGGAGGGTGAAGGTAGCAGTGGTTCGAGTGGTAATCGGAGCACTAGGTGCAGTGACTCCCAAGCTAGGCAAGTGGCTCCAGCAGATCCCAGGAACAACATCCTAGATCACTCTCCAGAAGAGTGCAGGACCCTCAAGCTCCCAGGCCTCTGGTACAGGACCTGAGCTCGAAGGATAGACCGCCCAAATGAACGAGAGGGGAATTTTATCTTTTTTTATATATAAAATTAACATAATGACGTGATAATCCATAAAGAATAGTATCCCATCTTGCACTGCTACTAGTAATTTTAACTCATTCATAAGATGTAGTTAAGGTCCCATTTCCTTTCCCACATAATTATCCATGAGAGCATGCTCTTTGTTCCTAGCGTTGGTCATTTCCACATCAAAAGGTAAAAAGGAGGAAAGTACAGTACGTTAAGACACACCATTCCTCCTTTTTTCAACATTACCTTTAACTCTCTCCCATTGAAAAAGGCTTTTCATTCCCATGAAGATGACTCTTTTGTTGTTGTTGTTATCTTCAGGTTCACTACTTTCATGTGGGAAGCATGTTACTGATGGCTTGTTACGCTTGTGCAACTAATGCATTCTTCCTCACACTGTGTGCTTCTGATCTCATACCCAGTGTTAGTGCTTGTGTTTTTATGAGTAGCCAGTGTAAGGGTGAAGGTAGACTTGATTAAATTATGCTCTACAGCTGTGGTGACTTTCTTCCACTGGAGTCTATGATGCTCTAAGCTGAATTATCTTCCTTTGTAATGGAGATTAACCTCACTAAAAAAATGTACGTAGCCTATTTAACTTCCATATTTTAACATGGGCCACGTGAGCCTCACTAACGAAGCAGTTCTGCCTCGACTGCTAAGGGTTGTACAAGATTTAAAACTGTGGTCAATCCTTCCCTGCTTACAGGCTTTTAGGTAATAGGATAAGATTAACACATTTGCATACTATTGCCATGAATTATTCATGCAGTGTCCTCTTCTCTAATTTGCAGGAGCAGGGCCTGTCTCCTCATTCACTTTAACATCTGGGTGACCTGGAAGTGAAGCAAAAGAGCCCCAGTGCCTATCAATCCACTCTTAGTGTCACCTGGCACGTGCCACCCTTGTATTAGCTTGGTACTTACTATAGCTCAGCCAGCCATGTGCACTAGGGTGTGGATTGGAAAAACTGTTGCAATTTGAGATAAAACTATGGTTTACTTAAACATATTGTCCAAGTATTCCTAATGCATTTATTCAATTTTATTTTTAAATGTAACTTTCATTTTGCATCCGTTGCATGTCTGCAGCCCTGGAAACTCAGATGAATCATTGGCTCTTTTAATGTTCATCAAAGCAGACATTGATCACAAATAAGGAAGTCCCAAGAACACAGAGAGGAACTTTGCACTCGTGTTCATATTGATTTTGTTTGTTCCTTTTTTGCGCATTTAAAAGAGAATAGATACAACATGATAGCCTGACAAGAATGAGAGCTTAACTCACTGGCGTTGACACTGGTAAGACCTCATGATAATTTGTGGGGCAAATGCTAAAGACTATTTGGTATTCAGTTTCCACATAACAGATAAGTAGTTTTTTGATAAAGCCAGCTAGCGATGTAATATCTTTGCAATTTGCTAAACTGGTAATTACGCTGAAAATTATGGGATTTAAAAAAATGGCTCAACACAACAAGCTGGAGATCACCTCAAAGTGACTTTACAAAATTAGATGTAAAAGCTGTTAAAGACTGCCAATTATATACCCAATATGAGCAGTCAATTAAAAATAACAGCATGCAAGTTTTCTAACTAAAGTAGAATATATCAGTTTTCTTTGTTACCTTTTATTTTAGGTAAATAACCAGTAATAATAAAGATACCACTGACACCGGGTGTTTCCTGGTTTTCAGTTTCTTTCTACTTGTAGTTGGAAATCATCATTTTCAATTGGAACAGCCTCTCAGGTTGAATTTTAAACTCTGAAAGTCAGAACACCCCAACTGCCAATCTTAGATGGCAGCTGTTAACATAAACAGTAGTAAAACTGTTAAACTTTTACTCTGTCGTGCATTTGTGATTTGCCAAATAGGCTTTTGGTAGATCATTGACCAGAGTCTGCCTGTGAATGTGCTGCAGCGGTGTTTTAATGTGCAAAAAGAAAAAAGAGCATTGTTTTGTATTGCTAATGAGTGGCTCAAAATGTTTGGTATAAACAGCATGTGCAAATGAATACAGCGCTGAGAATTATGAATTATGAGCATTATGTAACATGCATGTGCTTATGCTGCTTGTACTAGGCTGAAAGTATTAACTTTGTCTGACCCTTCTGGTTGTTTTTAGGTTATAGTCATAACCATCCATCATATATTATTAATATCTACTAAATCTAGTAATATATGTCAAATATTTTACAAATATTAATTTATCATTTCACAGCACTAGCAATCTGGTAGAAATGTTTTGTGAATTTTTGAAGCTCTTTTTCCCCTCACCCTGTTCCTTTGTTGGCTAGTGATTTAGGCTGAATGGGGTTATTACACAGCTGGTGTAATGGAGATTTTATGTCTCGAGTTTAGCACTTGGATGAGGCATATTTGGGAAGACTGAGTGCTGATCACTACAAAGCATAGACCACTCATTACCAGAAAGCATTTGCCTCCCTTGCTTGCATCATTAACAAAATATTTGAGATCCATGATCACCTTTGCGTTTGGATGCATGCACGTGCATCTTGGTAGGTGTGCAAATGTGTGTGTTTAGACAGCTTAGTCAGCCTTATGCTTTAGTCTTTCTGAGCTCCTTTTTGCTGCTCTCCCTCACCTGCTGATGGCTCTCTTCCTGCTGTTGTAAAGATACAGAATGATTCACAGCCTCTAGTCACAACATGGGGCTCCCAGCTCCCAGACAGGCATCAGTCTCTTTCATTGACTGCAGTTCTGTGACTGACTGTCTGAGTATCTGATGATCTGATCTGACTCACCTCAGTCTGCTGCTTATAAAGCCCTCTCCTCTCCTCTCACCATTTAGTTCCCCTCTTATTTGACTTCAATTGCTTTACGTGCTAATTATTGCTCTTCTTCTGAAAGTGCATGTATTGGTAAAGTTATGTTTCCCCAAGGGTAACGGTTCTAAAATGTCCAACAGTGAAAAGTATACTCTAGTGAAATGAAAATATAATCACTACCTTTGGAAATAAGGTGAGCCAAATGCACGATACTGTGTTTGCAACCTTATCTGCAAGCTATACCTAGTGCTTGTTATCGTGTCTGGACAAAATAGTTTATCTGAACAACCTACTGCATTGCGTTGTTTTTGAACGCACCCTGGACTTGTTAGATGTGCCTTGCTGCATACACTGCCAAGTTTATTAGAAACAGTTTTTTCTTCATACACTTTTTTTCATTTGTTTAAACTGTATTCTCTTCTTTGTTATATCATAATGGTTCTGTTAAAATACATTTAGATTTATATAAAATACTATTACTGTTGTTTTGGTTTCACTGATGTCACTGTCTTTGCTTAATGGGAACTCTTGCCAGACACATCTGGTACCAGAAACAAAGTATTTTCTTTCTTTCTTTCTTTCTTTCTTTCTTTCTTTCTTTCTTTCTTTCTTTCTTTCTTTCTTTCTTTCTTTCTTTCTTTCTTTCTTTCTTTCTTTCTTTCTTTCTTTCTTTCTTTCTTTCTTTCTTTCTTTCTTTCTTTCTTTCTTTCTAATGTTTTGTTTGTAAATTTGCATCTAATTTGTGAAGCGATAGGGGCTAATTGATTCAGGAAACTGGTTCTGATCAGATCAATTTGGAAGCAGTTCTTCTAAATTCTAAGCCTTACATACAACCTCCTCTCTTTTTTGTTATTTCTTCCCCGTGGGCTGTGATCTGCCCCACCTCATTCCCCCTTTTCCCAGACACCAAAGAGCTACAGTTTTTTTTTTTTTCTTTTGGGGGGGAAGCAAAAAACAAGTCACAGTTCCCTGTTACTCCTCCTCTCTCCTTCCATATTCATTTGCACACTTTTCTGCATCCCATTTCTCTAATTTGATGTTGTGCGGTTCCAGGAGGAAGTTCTAATTTGTATCTTCTTAGATATGAGCATGTAGTGGGTGTGTGCAGATAAAGACCACCCTCCCACAGGAATAATGCATTATTCTCTGTGTGATGTAGCGTGGTGATATGGTGGAAGGGCTTGTCAAGGATGTGATGGGTCTTTGTTACCTGACTTTTTCCTTTTTTTTTTCCTTCCTCTTGCCTTCTATCTCGGCACTCCTCCATGCCTTCCTGACAAGTGTGCCTCTTTAAAGAGCTGTTTGCTGTTTGACTGAGAAGTCAAAATCAGAACATTGCTCCAGTGGTGCACACACACCACCTTGTAAAAAGCCTCATCCCATCTCTCTCCCTCTCTTTCTCAAAAATCGTATTTAACTTTGCCATATCTGTTTTGCTTTTCACTTTCCGTTGCTCCTAGACTTTCACTTTCTATCTTCTAAACATGTGATTTAGTTGAAATACTTGCACTGATGCCTGAATCTGATTATTACTGAACTTGCTTCTAGATTGAACACCTTTAGAAGCACGATTTTCAAACTAAAGTGAAGTAAGAGGAGTACTGGGTTGACACCACGTTGCCTTCAGGTGGCAAAGACTCAAAGCAAACAATAAACACACTTGTGTGCTCAACAGAAATGCACACAAGCTCATTTGTTTGTTCACAGTTGCGTTTTTTTTCCTGGTATGTGGGGGAGGTATTTATGCAAAATACCACGTCTCTATTTCCATCTTTTTTTTTCCTCCATGTAAAAAGAGTGTTTTGTAGGTTTGAAGAATTCTTAGACATCAGGTGCACGCAGCAGAACAAGCACGATAACAGCCATTGTTTTAGTCATACAGCCACACGTGGGAGTTATCTTCTTTTTGTTAGTAAAGTTTTGGAAGTAGACTTCATAATCAGTGAATATGTCTTTAATGAGTCTATGCTGGAAAATAGTGACAGATGCTTATCATAGAGGCCCTAGAGCATAAAGGTAACGTTGTTTGGTAGTGGCTCCATGTTATAGTGGTTAATACAGTTGCCTGAGACACCAAAGATTCCTGGTTCCAGACAGTTAAAGTGACTGCTTACCTTCAGGCTTCCCACACACAAGACATTTTCAGTTTCTAAAGCATCTGCTTGTATTAGTTCTATTATTATTATATTTTGTTACATACCTGACTGGTGGGAATAATGCCAACGTAAAGCCGCTTTTTCAACAAACTCAAGTCCCGAAGTTTTCTCCATGGTGTGAATGCCTGCCCAGGGTTTCGCTCTAACTCACATTCTTTGCCTCCTTTAACACCGAGTCTTTTGTTTGCTCAGAAGAGTTTTCACAGTTTCTCCGATTGTTGCACCATTCAATATTTCGACAGCATGGGGAAGGCTATCAGTGGCTAACAAAAGCACTGTCCTCCAGTCTTTCATCTGGTGGCAGACACACACACACAAACAGAACTGCATAGCTAACGTGACACTTATATTCAACCAGTGTGATTGCTGGTGTTATTATTATTCAACGACCAGTACCACCAGATTGTGCAGGAAACGTTAAAAATGATGGATATACGATTGCTCTGAGTTCATGTAACTTTGAATTCTCCTTAAATTAATAAAATATACATAGTTGGTGAATTTTAATTAAAATTCTGATGTTTCTTTTTTATCAGTGTCTCAATGCGAGATGCACTTGCAACCCTCTAAATAAAATTCAGGATTTTCTGTGCTTTGCCTTGAATTTGTTCCAGACACTGAGGTAATACTTGATAGATTGTGCTGAGGGCTACATCAGCTTAAGGGGATGACCATACTCTGTTTTCTATCAAGTGCACCCACTCTTCCCACTCTAGGAGAAAAAGTATATGTATTCTATTTATTTACTTTTTTATCATTATTTTTAACTTCGATCATAGCAACTGTGCTTATTCCTACAGTGGTTTTCTTATCGCCAAATATACATTTGAATGTCAGACACATCTCCCGCCTGCTGATCCATATCTGTAGATTCTCTCTTTCTCTCGTTTGTAAACCACTCCAGCAAATGTTACCTTTTCTTATCTGAATTGGGAAAATAAGCTTTTTTTCTTCACCCCATTCACAGCACGTGTGGATCTGTAGACAGGATAACCTTGGTTGCTGAACTGTAAATGTCACTGTGGCTTGCTAGCCAGTTGCATTTCTTTTCACAGGCCAGTGTGGCTCTCTTACGGGGGCACACCCGTGACACCAGGACTAAGCAGATGTGCACACATGAATGAGAATGAGTCAGCAGGGCTCTCACTGTTGACCAGGAGAGGCTGGCTGAAATATCATCAAATGCCAGAAATACTTGACAGATGAAAGATTATCAAAGAGATAATAGCAACAAACACGATGTGCTCTGCAAAAACAAACACCCCCCCCCCCCCCCCCCCCCCCCACCCCAATCCCTTCAGGGTGAAAACCAAGGCTGAAGAAGGTGATGACCAGGCGCAGCACCAGGACACACTATAGCTCATCAAGCTGCAGAAAGGCACAATGCACACCTCTCAGTGCCTGGAAAATGGATAATACTGCACCTGAAAACCCACTGGAGCTTATTGTTGCTGCCTTTGAAAGGATTTTAACATTAACTAGACATCAAGCGTGACTTGCAAGGCTTCTGGTTAATTTACTGGTTTTATCCAACAGCTATTACAAAGATGGAGTATGTTGTCAACGCTTTTACTAGAATCAAAGCAATCAAGTTTTTTGTTTCATACATACTCACTCATTTATGTCTCCTTTTGTGTGTTCTTTCTGCTTCCATGGCCATCAGTTTATATCGCTTGCATGCAGAAAATTGAAAGGGCATATCTAAGCAGCATCTGGATTTGCATGCTAGGTAATTTGTTCTTCACACAGAAAGATGGTAGATGGGAGGCAGTTATGCTTATTAATATTTCAATACTGCGGTTATTGGTCTGTGCCTCAGCCCTCAAGGTTTATCTGTGTGATGGCGTATTTTGGGGACTGAGACCATCAATATTCGTGGCAGGAGGGTATTATGCAGTTTATTATGAGCATCCTTTGCCTGCTGTAGGTTCCCAACCATTGCCCCCAAATGGCTCTTCAGTCTCAAGATCACTAACTTGTGATCTTGAAACAGTGTTCAGCAATTTATTTATTTTTTTTACTGCCAGTGTAAAAACAGAGGGTGCCTGACTGTCATGCATTAATTTAGACTGGCATACTGGCCAGGGTAGTTTAGCGGTCTGCAGGGTAGTTTTACGTTACAGCATCAGTGGATCTTGCTTAAAGTGTGTAGTTTAGAGATGTTTTATGCATATACTCTTTATATAACAGGTCGATGAATTTGGTTAGCAAAGGTGTATGAATCAACTGTATGGTCCATTGCCCATAGGTCACAGATAAAATACTAGAATTTCAATTACCAGTCTTCTTGACTGTACTGTTAGTAGCATTAATGCTATTAGAATATTATTGTGGTTAAACCCCCCACCAAAAACCACAAAGTGTGCACTTTTGCAATTTAAAAAAAAAAGTGTTTAATTGGATCAATTTTTTTTTAAAGGGAAAATGGGAGAAAAATGGGCCATTGTGTTGAGATCAACTTTTAAATCCTACCTTTTTTGTGGAGGGGGTGGTGTGTGTGTGTGTGTGTGTGTGTGTGTGTGTGTGTGTGTGTGTGTGTGTGTGTGTGTGTGTGGTCCTCCTTTTTATATAAAAAAAATGAACAGATTAAGAAGCTGAATGCTTTCCTAGCAATTCAGAGACAACATCATTAACTGCATGGACTTGTAAGACTGTGTCTCTACCTGTATATACGCTGAACATTGGAATATTCACATTTCTGTAAAATTTGTAAGTTGCACATGGCATTTTAAAAGGAATTTGTGTAATTGTTGTTGGACACTCTTGAGACCTTTCAGTATGAGGTAAATGTCAGAAGCCATCAGGTCGAGTGTACCTCGGAGCAGGTCTTTGCTGCTGGGCTTGTCCAAGGACACCTTGTCTCCTCTCTTTGCACTCCTTATTTCAGTCTGAGGAACAGCCCATCAAACTCAGGAGAAGCAATCATCAGTTTCATATTTGGTGCTGAAAACCAACACAAACACATTGGGAAGGGATAAACTGGGGCAGCCTGGCCATCATTAACCAGGAAATTATCTATTTCCAAGAATGCTGTGGCACTGAATTATAATATTAAACTGACAACATGTTTCCAAGGAAAACATACTTCTTGTTTAGTCATGTTGATAAACACCTAAATGAGTCCAAGATGTGTTTTTTTTGTGAGTGTGTTGTTGTTTTTTTGCTTTCATATTGTTTTGTGAATTTATAATTAAATGATATTATTTATTTCCTTTTTTTTCTGGTTTTAGTTCCTGTGTTTGAAGAACATCCGGACATTTCTGAAGGTGTGTCATGACAAGTTTGGGCTCCGTAACAGTGAACTCTTTGACCCGTTCGACCTCTTTGATGTCAGAGACTTTGGCAAGGTGAGTTAAACATTACAAAACATGGATTCATGTTCAGCTGTTTAGTCTCCAAAATGTCCTTTGACATTGCATGGGACAGAAACAGTACTGCCCACTTTAACTGCGCTGGCTACTTAGAGACATGATGTTGCTTGTGTTTCTGATAATATCAATCAGGCTACAACATTCAAGATGTGGCATTTTTCTGATTAGATCTTGTTCTACAGGCTGGAGTTTGAGTCTGGACATTTTTCAGCTTTGAAATGTGGAATTTGCTGCGTTTATCACATGATACTCGTTTTTCTTCTGCTGTTACTACTGCTTGTTTGGAACTTATGAATACTCATTTTGCCCTCAATATAATGTGAAAAGCATGTGTAGAAGACATGTGCATTATAGTGCAGCATGCCTGTAAGGCTTGCATGAGTTTAAAGGTAGTTCAAAGTCAAACTGGTCAGCTGGTTACATTAGCTGTCATTGTGGAGCTGAGAGCTCAGCTGAGCATTTGGTGTGTAGCACCTCAGGGTCAGCAATCTCATCTCGTGTCACTAAGTGACGAGAGTTAAGTGCAATACTCTTTCCTAACATTCTGCAATCTGTGCCTACAGTAAGGTGGGATATGTGTGTTGGCCCAACAGTGAAGATGTCTGACTCACTTGTGCATAGTATTAGCTGATGAAGAGTTTAATGAACATTTGTTTTGTGCAATATTAAAGTGGACTTTTAAAAACGTATTTAGTGGTTAACCAGAGACCCTCAGAGGAATTTCCTAAATGTGAAAATTTAGGCAGACTGCAAAGCTACATGTTGGCTCCTTGTACCTGGCTTGACAGCCAGACATCTAGGAAAGAAAAACACTCGAGGTGGTTTAACATCAAATCAGGATTTCTTTGAAGATGATCTTAGCACTTCTACCAATTTGTTGATCCAGAAAACTCAGGAGGGGATTATATTTTTCTACCAGAACTGGGAATACCTTAGGATGCACCCAGCTGTTGTACATACCTGGGGGAAAACACTTCTGGTTACTTTCTTTCATCTGGTCCTGAAAAAGTTTATCATCAAATCAGCTGGTTTAACTCCAGGTTTATATATCATTAAAAATATCAACATACAGCACTGCTTTTAAATATGACTTTTTTCCATGCATCTCTCGCTGGTTAGCTTAGTCAAAAAGTAAAAACTGAATGGCAACCTCTTTGGCTAGAAAAAAAATGTGGTTGCCCTGTGATAATAATTTTGATCAGATACTAGTCTGCAACCATGGTTTTCTCTAGTGTGTCTGTTGTATAACAAGACAATCATGCCATGGTCAACATATCGTGTTGGTTTCAGCTGCTGAAGATGTAATAGCTTTGACTGCACCGTGTGTGGCTACAGAGTGAGCCTTGGCTTCTTTTCGGCTGTTAAAACAGGCTGCATGTAATGCATGATGTTCATAAATTAGATGGTGGCAGCTCATGCCATTGTGCCAAGACTTATGTGGTACATGTTTATGTGATGTTAATACTGTAGCCTTTCAGCTGATTGAAAAAGCTGTATTTATACTGAAGCCTGGAGAATATTCTGTAGAGGTGATGTATGAATAAACTATATTACATCATTTTTGAATGATGACAATGAGGAATGTTATCTACTCATTAATCTATTAAATTCCAGATCTTAAACACGCTCGCTCATCCTGCTGTGGGCTGAAAAATATAGGCCCAATGAAAGAAGAGGAAAAAAGGAATGAAAGGAAAGTTAAAGGAGACAAGGACTCATTTGGCAGTTTGTAGATAAACCACAAAACGATATCTGAGAGTCAATGAGCTTTCAGTGAATGGTATTAAAATCCAACGGCAGTCAGAATCAATCACATAGGCCCTCCATATGTCAATTTAGAAATTGCTTTTGTATGGTCTCAGTGGTGGCAGGCTTGTCTCACTATTGATTTTCCATTAAGGGCCAAACATCACATTATAATATATTGAATTGAGCAGATCCCCACTAATGTGACATACATTTAAATAGTGAGCATGCCTCATAAACGGAAGATAAAGAGGGACGTTTTATTCTTGCAGTTTATATGAGCCATCCTCTTTTGTTACCTTGACGCAAAAAATGTCGTGTCCACGTCTGATACAGAACAATGGGACATTATGAATTAGGTCCTAAATATGTGAATAGGATACAGTGAAAATATCTCATTCTTCCCTTCTTTCTGTACTATTTTTTGTTGAAAATGCTTGGGATCAGAGTAACAAACAGGGCATTCTGCTAAGTACAGCCCTAATGGTTGGTTGGAACTACAGTGAAAGCTATAATTTAAGAGTGGAATTAAACCAGATGGGTTTGGGGAGAGGGTTTTTTTTTTTTTTTTTTGGTGGCAGAGCTTCTATAAACATTAATCAGCCCCCATCCACCTTTCATACCTCCACATTTGCTGCCAGGGGACCCAGAGTTCATCTCCCTTGGCCTCTGGTCACCATCTCTTCCTCTAATGATGGCTTTCCGCAGGTCACAGGCAGAGAGATTCAAGGCCAAAAGAGCCCAATGCTATTACAAAGTAATTGTGCCTCCAAAACCTCCCCGCTACGTTTTCCAGCGGGGCTGGTATTGAAACAGATGAAGCAAATAACCAACTCGATGTTTTCTACCGACTTTTCTTTTTTTTAATAATCAAAGTAATTTCATCCCAAGACACCTTTGGCCACATCCAACTTCGGCTTATGCTCGCTTGTTTTGTGAAGCCCTTGTATGCTTTCATGCACATATCGCCACACTTTGATTCTTTGCGCTCTAACCCATCCCCCATCATTAGAAATTCATTATGACATCATTAAACCAATGAAATACAGCTTATTACAGTAGACCCCAGAGAACGCTTTTATTTAAACACCTCCCTCCATCCGAACCCAGCCGCCTCGTTTCCTTTCTCCCAACCTATTTTAATTAGCCACCAAAGGAACATTGCTGTCATTTAAATGAACATGGTAATCAGTTTATTTGGCTGTTGCCATGATTAGCATAATTAGCCTGCACCTGTTAACCATCTATCAACAGTTTGGTAATTTTCCATGTGTGACTGGAGAGCAGTGGAGGAAGGAAGCTTTCTGACAGATTTGCTGTCTTCATTAAAGGAAATGGCGTCATTTATTTGAGATGCAGCCAGAGTTGCTTGGATCCATTTCTAGATTGAAATAGCCTTGGATCCATGACTGAGGGACTTGTGAAGTGTAAAGCTATAAAAGTAATGCTCAGTGACTTGATAGTGAAGTGTCAAGGTGAATTTCACTTGTAGGCTGCATTTGAATGGAAAGTGGATGTTCAGTACGTCATGGTCCCCCGTTTTTAACCTAGTGTTTTGAGTTTTGTTGTGGTTTCATACCATTGCATTAAGAAGACAATTTAAGTTCAAGCTTTGAATTTAGTCCTGACTTTAGTTCTTTTGAGTGTCTCTGAGTTTATCTATATTTCTAGTTCATGGTGTCTTGTTTGATATTACGGTCCTTTTATTTCTTTGTTTCATCTCTGTGTCTTGTCCTCAGCATCTCCTGTGGAAGTCAGTCTTGTTTCTATGTTTATTTACCTTTGTTTCCCCAGTTGTCTTTGTCTGTCTCTCTGTGTCTTTCTGGTTTCTCAGTGTCCCTCTCTCTCCCACTCCTGTCCCTAACTCTCTAGCTCTTTCTCTTGTCTCTAGCTCGCTGGGTCTCTCAGTCTTTCAGCTTTGTTATGTTTCTCGTACTTCCTGTTTTATTCTGATAGTCACTTGTCCATCATTGTGTGCTGCATCATGTTTCGTTTTCCTTTCCCTGTCTGTCAATTAGATTATACCCAGCCGTGTTCCCCAGGTGTTTCCCCTCTGCCCTCATTCCCTGTGTCTATTTATTAGCTGCATTTCCCTCTGTTCCTCGTCGCAATCTACCGCAATGCTGTGTGGGCGTTCTGTTCAGTGGTTCTCGCTAATGTGCTCTGGTACCTGCCAGTAGGGCTGGGCCATATTATACCGTTCACGGTAATACCGGTATAATGTTAGGCAACGATAGGAAAATGAAATATCGCGATAGAATGGGAGTAAAACGCGCATGTGCAGTGCCTTTGTTTTCATACGCACATGGCCGATTGTTGAGTGAAACAGATGAACCAGAATTGGTTTGTAAAAATGGTGCAACTTCCGTGATGTGGAACTGGTTTGGTGTTTGTCCGTCAGATACACAACAAAGCGGCCGTTGTTATTGTCATATTTGTCGGACTAAGATGCTCTTAAATCTGGGAGTAATCTGGGTCCTAAACTCCGTATGCTTCAGGTCAAACAACACTGCAGCATCACTTAGAGTTAAAAACTGTCTAAATTCTTTCATCTTTAATAAAACGATCAGCATTGCTGCTTTACCAGGTGTAACTATAAAGTTTAACTTCCAGGCATCCATGAAAACAAAAGTTATTACATTTAACGGAGTTAGAAGTTAGCAGGAAGCTAGCGGAAGTTAGCTCGCTAGTTTCGCTAGTTACCTAAGCATGATATTGCATGTTCTGACTGAGAGATTTCTGAAAAAAATCAAACGTACAGCTCTGCTATCACTTCCAACATAAATGAAGACAGGAAACTAAACAGCAGTGATGTTTGTAGGGTTACTGAAGTTGGGCTAGCTGGTATATAATGATGTGCTACGTGATCGCTAGCGATACAGCTATGTTAGCATAACATAAACAGTGAAGCTGGAGGACGAACACTAACACTTTTCCACTTATAAAAGTTAACGTGAAGGTTCTTCATGGTTAGAGACAAATGCAATCGCATGGCAGGATGCTGTAAACGGACCAAACTTCAGTCAGGAGAACAACTGAGATAATCCATCCACAATACGAGGTTAGTCATTAATATACTGCAACAACATGGGAATAGAGCAGCTGCCAGAGAATTCAACATTAATGAATCAATGGTACAGAAGTGGAGGAAGCAAGAAGAATGAGTTTAATAAAGTTTGATTTATCTGACTGCTTTGTTTCGCTTAATGTGCCTTATAATCCCGTGCATTTTATGGTCCGAAAAATGCGTACTGCACACTGCAGTTTAATGTTGCAAAGCACCTATTTTTAACTTCAGTGGATATTATATATGGTTATGCTCAGGATATGTCAGCCCATTTCTACTGGAAATGCCTTTTGGTTAAACTTTCAGCAAGGAATTTGCATTTGCACTGTTACATTTTTATAAAGCTTTAATGTACATAAAAACCAGCTTCTTGTTTAAGTGAAAATAAATGGAAGGTTGTCTTTTTGCGCTAGTAATGCTGTGGAGTTGTATTTTGTCTCGCATCAATTATATCGTCGGTTATATCGTTATCGCAAATTTTCAAATATATATCGTGATAAATATTTTTGGCCATATCGCCCTGCTCTACCTGCCAGTTCTGTGTATTCTTGGAAGTTTAGCAATAAAGCTCCAGTGATTCCAGCCCTGTGTCTGTGTTCTGGGTCCACAAGCCTGTCTGCCACACAGTGACACATGACACAGTGTGAGTTTGTGTTTATATGAATCAGATACCACTTTGCAGGGTTATTCAGATGACAGCGAGCACATTTTTCAGTGTGCTAACAGTAACTTTGTGCTCATTTTCCACCAAGTTAAATTATCCACTTTAGAACTTGAAATTTGCTTGAATTTAATGTGCTTTAGAATAAATCCTACATTTCATAGTAGGATAGCACAGATATTTGGACAGCATCGGAGGCTATAGCCTAATCTAATGTCAAATACACAATACAAACCTTGAAACAGATGGAGAGCAGTAATGTGAAGGAATCCCAGCACAAACACGCACCAGTCTCCCCATTTCATTTGTACCAACTGCTCCTTTTTCCAGCAGCCTTTCTTTCTCCTCTGCTCTTCTCCCTGTACACCAACTGCTGCACCTCCACCCACCAGTCTGTCAAGCTAATCAAGTTTGCAGATGACACCACCGTTATTGGACTCATCTCGGACGGGGATGAGTCTGCCTACAGGAGGGAGGTTGAACGTCTGGTGTCCTGGTGCAGCCACAACAACCTGGTGCTGAATGCCCAGAAGACAGTGGAGATTATTGTGGACTTCAGGAAGCACACAGCCCCACTCCCCCCCATCATCCTGACTGACACCCCCATCACCTCTGTGGACTCATTCCGCTTCCTGGGTACCACCATCACCCAGGACCTGAAGTGGGAGCCCACCATCACCTCCGTCATTAAGAAAGCCCAGCAGAGGATGTACTTCCTGAGGCAGCTGAAGAAATTCAACCTGCCAACACGGACGATGATGCAGTTCTACACTGCAATCATCGAGTCCATCCTCACCTCCTCCATCACCGTGTGGTACGCTGGAGCCACTATCAGGGACAAACAGAGACTGCAGCGTGTTGTGCGCTCTGCTGAGAAGGTGATTGGCTGCAGACTCCCATCTTTGCAGGACCTGTACACCTCCAGGACATTGCGGCATGCAGCTCGGATCTCAGCTGACCCTTCTCACCCTTGACACAGTCTGTTTGACCTGCTCCCCTCAGGCAGGAGGCTCCGGTCCATTCGCACCAGAACCTCTCGCCATAAGAACAGTTTCTTCCCCTCTGCTGTTGGACACATGAACAATAACCACATGACTGTTCCCGCTACTAACACATGACCCTACGCTGTGTTCACTGCATCATTTCATGATTGGCACTGATCACCACCTGCACTCATGTATATTAAGAGTGCTTTCAACGTAGCACTCTTAATTCTTATTCTCATGTATATATCTCATGTATATCTCATGCACATATCTTTCTACGTAGCACTTTTAATTCTTATCCCTACTTTTATTTTTTCATGTCTATTTAAGTGCTATTTATGAACACTATGTTTGCACTGAAGCACCGCAGCAATTTCCTAATGTTGTAAACCTGCTCAACATTTGGCAATAAACCCCTTTCTGATTTCCCTTCCTCACTGTCCTCCTTTCCCACTCATTCATCTCACACCACTTTCACTGTGAGTGTGTTGTGATAAGACTTAGCTAGCTGCAGGCGAGCCACAATTGTGTCGGGACGCCATGATTGCCAATGGTCGGCGGTGTTTGATTACCCTGTCTGCTGCCCTGAAATCTCTGCACACTGAACTCTGCTCCTTTCATTTCCTTTCTGCGCTCTGTGGCTGAAAATAGCTAGTTGCTTAGCATCCACGCCCAGTGCTACTAACATCTGGAACGTGCCTCAACCACTGCTGGCCACTTGCCTGAATGCTATTTACTGAAGTATGTTTTAACCTCAGTTACACACCCTTGTGCTCATTTGTAGCCAGTTTGTGAACATGTCATACAGTATAAAATATACATTCTAACCCTAGGAGCTCTTTGCAATTGTTTTCATTGTATTAGCAGGCTTGCTGCATTTCATGTACTCTGTGCATTATTTTGTTATGATAAGTTAAACTACTCAGAAATTGCCTAGCTTATGGAATTATTTTGCTTCATTTCTAGTAGATTTGAGTAAAAGAAATGATAGGTAAGACTTGATTTGCTGCTTAATGTCACTAACATTACAACTCATGTGCATGAAGGAAAGTTATTGTGCATTTGGAGAATTCATATAATGTGTTTGCTCTGACATCATAGGTGTTTTTATTTATTTATTTTAATTTTCACCAAAGCTGGAGTTACAAAGAAGTTCCCGAGGTTAATTATCCGCTGAAAGCTTGTGTTTTTGTTTAGCAATGGAAATTATATAAGGCTGAATTCTCCACTTAGTGTGCAGGCTTCCATGCTTGGTGCATTATTGGTATTGATTCACAAAACTGCGAAATGGGTTGTGATCTGTGCCTGTCAGGTTCAGGCTGGAGAGAGTGTAGTAAGTGATAGAGGGAGGTTTAAGGGTCAAGTAGCCAATGTTGGCAACTCGGGTGAATGCGTCAACTTCCATTAGTGGCCCCATCCTCAGCAACTGTCCTTTACCTGTCAGGGACTAAGTGGATTTTCAAAGCTAACATTCTCAGTTACCTCATCCTTGTGAAGGAGATAAGGCTTTCTGTATTTCTTGCAAAATATATGCTTGTGAATGTTTGTTGGTGCAACTGGGCTAGTTTCGAGGCAGTGCAATCACTTGTGCTTATAGTTTAATGATAAAGTTGATCTCTAAGACACTCTGGGGGGGGGAGATTTGTTTTTTTTTAATTATTCTGATGTTTCTTGGCATTCTTTAGCATTTAGCTTCCAGTTACAGTCACACAAAAAGTACCTCAATATTGTATATTGGCTAAGATTGAGCATCAAACAGGGGCGTTTTGCTGCCTTAACTGTTCGTGGGAACTACAGGGAAATCTTCACCTTGAAGTTTTATGCAACATTTTATCACCTAAAAGAACCTAAAAGAAAGATCGCTTATGCTGACGTTAGATTAATACTACTTACATGTAATGCATCAGTATCATAATAGAGATATTTCAGCATTAGTAGGATGCGTTGTGTTACTTCTGCTTTTACTTGATCTAAATTCCTCATCTACCACAGCCTATCCACCAACAAAATATCCCTTGATCCAGGATTACCCCTACTGCTCCCAGAAGAAAGAATCTATCCTTATAACCTTCAGTGAAAACACTCCCTCCTGCCTCAGCAGACAGGTTTGTGGCTGCTCTTTCCATCCCTGTGCTCTCCCTCTTCACCGACTGTCCATCAAGACCCCCCGACTGCAAGTTTTTACATAAAGCTTCCTAGATAGAAATGAATAATTCATTGTAAATGCCACAGTGCTGATGATATTTCTCCTAACATTAATTATAAATGAAAACTTCCTCCCTCTTCACGTGTTTAGACCCCCTTCTGTCTCTCCTTCCCGTGCTACACTCCCACAGCCTCATTACTTCTGCAGCTCGTTATTGCCACACCCGTCAGAACAGGTGGTTCAGCGGAGGGGTGTAATGATTCTGAGGCTAGGACCAAAAACATCCACAGGAAAGTACCATACTGAGTAATGATGTGGAACTGTTGATGTCTACTTAATTTATTAGTCAATAACTAAGTTAGCACCAGGTAGTTATAAAGAAACTCTGTCACGAATTCATGTTGAATTCACATTCTCTTCAACAGTGACAACGATGCTTACTTGAAACTATATTTATTTTTTGTTTTGTTTTATGAAATTCTGTTGTTGCAATCACAAAGAAAGAAAGAAAATCTTAATGCTATTCAAATGTTGAAACTAAAGCGACAATACCTTTCTGCATCAGTGGCAATATCTCACATAGCTTAAGTGTTTTGTCTTTGTTCCTTTCTTCCTCTGCAATTTATTTTGCTACTATTCTTCCTCTGACAGCATTGAGTAGGAGTGTCATTTAAACCACACACTAAGGAGAAGGGAAAAAAAGCAAAGTGATGGGCTGTTTTAAAACCGTTTATTGAACTTTTAAAGCCCGGTTTAGTGTGAATCCCACTGTGGAAATAATTGGCCTCTTTTGTTTTGGGTGGCAGTGAAGGTTACTATACGCTGCTAGAAAGAAACTGACAGGGAAAAAGAAAAGATTTGATTTGGCTCAAGCTTCGTGTTCAGCCTGGCCCTTTTGAAGATTCTCAGCTCACTGTTATGCATTGCTCAGTACCCAAAAGGCTGCTGAGGTGTGATCACAACTCTCTCTCGCGGTCGAACTGTGATTCATTGGTCACTGGAGGGTGTGTCCTTGTTGCGAGATTGGTGTCTTGGAGCACAGCACGACTAAACTAAGGGGATAAATAGGAAGGGCCCCCACAGAGCAAGGCTGCTTGAATTCATCGCAGCTGGTGTGAGCTCTCATTATTTCCCCTCCCCCAATTTTTCCACCCCTGAGGCTTCAGAAGCACAGCTGTGATGGACAGGTATCCTCTGAGGTATAGTCACTGGAATGAAAAAAAAAGACCTCACCAAAACTGCTGTCTGTCCTATTTTTCACCCCTTCATTACAGCGATTACTTACAAATGGCACTAAAATACAAGCCCACTGAGCTCATATAAATCATATTTATTTGAAACTGGATTTCAATATATATTTTCCATTATGTAATTGTGACATACTTGCTCTCAAATTGATGATTATTTCCCAAACCTTCAGTGTTATGGCATAAACAATGACTCAGCACCTTATTATTTCAGGAGACATTTGGCACTCAGAATGTCAAGGTAGATTTAGAGAAGCAGGAGAAATAAGCTACTTTTTAAAAAGCCATTAGGTTTAACGAATGGCAGTGTGTGTCAGAGAAAATGATTCATTTGTTTGTTAACAAGGTGGGATCACTAGGAAAACTGCAAAAACTCTTTCTCTGCACTTCCAACACCAGTATTAAGTGGTATAAAGGGACAGAGGCACCAATAAAAGGAAAAGCTTTTCCAGTTAGTTGCATCCTACCAGCGTTAATGGACCCCGTGTTTACTGACGCACAGTAAAAGTCGGTCATTGGGGTTCGGCTTGGGGTCTAATAGTGAAGATCTCGGCTATATAAACATCTAATATTTCAAATTAAATGATTTTAAATGAGAATTATCATTTCAAGTACATACTATACACAAGATGAAAAGATGTAGCTACACGGACTCTTCTTAACTGTGCATGTCAGGTCGCTGTTAAGACATCATTGTCCCACATGTCACATAGAAATCAAAGATCAGATTTATTACTAAAAGTGAAGATTTAATTCAGAAAATATTTTTATGATTGGCTATTTGTATATGTAAGAGTAGAGACAATTCTTGCAAGGTTGCACCCTATTGATTAGATATCAGCTTTCCTTTAGTATCATTGAAGAGTAACCCTCAGGGATTCTGCAGTCACTCCAACCTCTGACCTCTGGGGACAAATGTATAAGTCAGTAGAATCTCAGACCAGAAAGAAAATTATACTCAGAACTCAAGTCCTCTGCACTATTTAAAGCACAGATTTAGAGCACTTTAAATTTGGGCTTATCACTTGCTTTGCCAAAAAAAAAGTCACTGTGTCAGACATGCATGACTGTACAAGTGGAAAAAAACACTTCACTCAATTGGAACGTTAACAGTGCTGTCTATGGAAGCCATTAAATTTGTCATTGCCTTTTATACGGTCCAGTTCATCAACAGGAACACAAAGTGCTGAAGGACACACACACACATATACACACTAGTGTGTGTAGGTGGACACTGAAACCCGCACATTTGTGCACAAACATGCGCACACAGATTGAAGCTCAGGGCCATAAAGTCTCTGCTGGAGCCCGTGCTCTCTGATTTCCCCTTATCAAAGGGTTGTAAAATGGAAATTAGACTGAGTGGATGACATAGTTTCTCATTACCTGCGGCATGTATTATAGAAAGTCACAGCAACACATTTAAGTGTGATAGCGACAGCTTGATATTGGCAAGATGCTCAAGCCCACTTACCTTTTACTAATCCCATTAATACACCACCTTCCTCCTGTTCTACCACATTTCTCTGCCAGATTCTGCAGCATATGGTCAAGATGGTCTTTCTTTTTTTTTCTTTCCCAGATTCTAGTGTTCCCACTTGCCTCTCCCCCACCCGTGTCTCACCTCTAATCCATGTAGGTCAAAATAATTGTGTTTTTACCTGTGGGTGTACCTTGTGTTCAGCATGGCACATGGTAATTTGATATGGTTGATAAAAAGCTAGCAGCCAGGATCCTTATTGTGTGCTGCTGGGTAGCTTGCCAGGTGTTATAAATGCCCCCTGCAGCGACCACTAAACTGATTCCCTCCTCTGTGCTTCTGTTCATTCATTTCTCTGCGGGGGCATTGTTGTAGGTAGCAAAGATGCACAGACCTTATGTGGCTTGTTGGGTGGACTGCATGATGTGCTGGTAAAGCTAAAAGTTCCCTTTCTTAAGGGAACATGGAGTGGCTCAGGAACCAAAAATAAATAAATAAATTTTGGCTTGATTGGATGACTAAAGACTGTACTTACAAAATCTAAATGTTCATTACATGAAAATATTTTTTATGGCAAAATGTGCAGCTTGTCTTTTTTTCGGCAAAAGTCTCAAGCCACCACTACATCTTTTTTTTAATATTTTGTTTCCAGAAAGATTTTGTTGTTATTTTTTAACATGCTTTTGAGCAATAGTTCTCCAGGCTTTCTGAAGGTCTATTAAAGCTTTTCTTTGGATGTCAGACGTTGGATGAGGTTGCTTTTTCCACTTATTTTTAGTCCATTCCTTGTACCTGACCATTTTCAGAGGAATGTGTTTTTTGTTTGTTAAACCACGTAACACTGACCTCTGAAGCCTTAAGCATAATAAATCTATCTAACTCAAGGGACCAATGTTGTGTGTAAACATAACAGAAAACTTAACAAAGAACATAGTATTTTTAGGCACTTTGTTACTAGCAGCCTGTCACAAGAACAGATAATTTATTTGCATTTCTTTAGCTGAATCTATGAGAAATGCCAATAATAAGACAATTTGACAGGAATAAAA
This sequence comes from Copadichromis virginalis, assembly GCF_057382275.1. Classification (NCBI taxonomy): domain Eukaryota; kingdom Metazoa; phylum Chordata; class Actinopteri; order Cichliformes; family Cichlidae; genus Copadichromis; species Copadichromis virginalis. The sequence continues at coordinate 37,273,881 of NC_140624.1, read as the reverse complement.
TAGTGGTTGATTCCCAAATTCCCACTAGATAAGTGGAGGCCAAAAAAAGTGTCCGGTTAAAAAACTTTCCAGTAGATGAACAGTGTGTGAGTTTTCAAATTAATATTCCACAAATCTCTTAGAGTTCACTGCAGTTTGCATTTAGAAATGTCAAAGTAGGCTCATGAAGGGCCAGAGTTCTCTAAAGCAATGAAACAAAAGACTAAAATTAGTCAAGTCAAATATTCCCATTGCAAACATTTTCTGTAGAAATATTAGTAATGAGGATTTTTTTTTTAAATTTTATTAAATGCTACTTTATGTGTCACACTTGAAGAAAAGATGAATTAATTCAGGAGTCTAAGCCCATTTCTGACATTTACTTCCATATCTGATGTAGTGAGACACACTCCTGAACATAATTCTTAGCTTCTTTTGGATGTGAGTGTGTATGCACACCTACACACCTTTCCCCCATGCTGTGCTCTGTCTGCCTTGGCTGCAATTACCAGCAGAGAAAGTGCCCATATAGCTACCTGCTCATCAACCCAGAGCCAGGGCCCAGCCCTGGACAAAGCACATACAGCAGCTCCTGCCAGAGACTGCATTATGGAGATTAGGGTGAAAGCTTGACAAAGGGGAAGGAGACGGGCTCGATGTGAGCAGTAAGTTCAGAGAATGGATATTAGTTTGCTTCTGGATGCTCCTGTAAGGCTCAAGCTCAAGGAGAAGTAGGGGGAAAAGCAGGATTAGGATTGGGGGGGGGTAAAAAAAAAAGAGGCCGAAATGGAGTGAGGGACAGAAACAGACTAATCCTGTCAAACATGTCAGTCACTGACTTCAGAGTTGCGTCTTTTTTTTTATTTTTATGATTTCATCTTAAACAGTAATTTGGGATTTTATTCAAAATTCTTTGCGCTTTTATTGGAAGCTCAGAAAAAAAAGGTTGTATTTTAAATGTTATAAACATTTTTCAGAATTTCCTTTTGAGCGGGGGTTTCTCCAGGCTTCTGTGAGCTCGATGAGACAAGTCATCTGACTACGCAATCAGACGAATAGAGTGATGACGTGAGAGGACACCCGCAGAGAACGGAGGGTCGCAGACTTGGCACAGGCAGGCATAGAGACGAAAATTCTGGCAGACAGAGGTCAAGTGTTGGAGAAAATAATGTCTGAAAAACTCCAGTGTTGGAGGTATGCATTTAAAGAGATGATGAAGATGGATTCTAGAATGTAAAAGAAAAAAGATTTGAAATGAAGAGTGACATTGCTATCATTCCTGTTGTGGCTGGAGTTTATTCACTCAGCTGGGTACCTTAGTGCCCTTTGTGATAAAGGAGAGTGGTTTCAGTGGTGGGAAGATAGAAAGCTAATGGCCAGACTGGACCTGTGTCAGCCTTAATGGTAACAATCAATAATCCCCTTAGTTTTTACCTTGGGAGCCTGGAGCCTGAGCTGGTGTGATTGTGGCTTTCTGTATGTTCTCATTTTCTACATACACTGCATAAAACAGTTTTTCCTGTATATGTTTGACTCGTTATATAACTGGGGCCAGGCCAGATTTATTTCCAAACGCTTAAAAGCCTAACATTATTTTCCCCATACTTTTATTAAATAGTAAGCCCAATGATTTTACTCCACAAAACAGGTTTGCTGGCTCATCACAATTTTACTGTTTGTGTCCTCAAGCCACCAGTGTCCTAATTGCTAAAAAAAAAACAAAAAACCCCACCCCAAAACCTGAAAACCACGAGACTATGAAAATAGGTGGTTGCAACTGAAGTTTAGAATGGACTTTAAGGCAAGACCCTCCAAAAATAACTCCAAGTAGCCCCTGCAGTTATTAGTTTGCAGTCACACTTTCTGTGGGGTATAAAAAATTCCAGCCAGAGTTATTCATGTAGTCCAATTTCCTTAGATGGAGACGCATTTGGTTGGTGAGTTCAGCACAGTGGGGTTTGCACTATGCAGCCAAAGGTGCCAAGCTGTGCGCAATATTAAAGGTCAAAGTGAAATTGCCGACTGCCCACACCTGCAGCACTGCTCAATATGGACACCAGAGTGTTTTTAGAAGGCCAACACACTCTCTCACGTACACACACACACTGGAGACTTTGTTAGCTCGCTGGCACAGTCAGACTTCCCGGTACAGCATGTTTCCACCCTGACTAACACAGTGTGGTCGTTGTGTGTGTGGTTGCAGCATTGTGTGGACACATGCATGCAGTTAATAGTCACACTGGATTGTATTCATCGCAGAGAGATGGTTGTAGACAATCCTCACAGTCTGGGAAAAAAAAGAAAAACAAGTTCATGTTCTGAAACTGGAGTGACTCCCTGTTTTGGAGCTTTGGACTGTAGCTGGAATAAAATAAATAAAATGCATTGGAACTCTTTTAAATGCAGGTTGTACTGAGAAACCACAAACACGATCCAAGCATTCAGAGTCTTTTGCGAAAAGAAAAGGAGACAACCCTACTAAATCTTGCACTGTTAGTGGGCACATTATAAAGAAACTAAAGAAATTACAGAGGCTCCCTAAAGCCAAGTCTCTGCCACTCACATGTTCTTTTTTCTAGAAAGGGAACAAGTAGCAATGCTGCACTGTTCTGTTGGCAGTTTAATATATCACCTCCTTCTTCTGGCTTTTCCAGTATTGGTTCTGTTGTTTTCAAAAGGGTTTCTGAGCTCATTCGGTGCTGCACTGAGGGAAACCTAACAGCATCTGAAAAGGCCGGATCATTCTTTCTTTTCTTTTTTTTATTGTAGGTTCAGCCGTGCTCCCAGAAATGGAAAGTCATTCTAGTGCAGAAAAGTCTGATGGACCATAGAGAGTTGTTTCCTTTTTCCCCCTCAGTGTGAAAGTTGTGGCATTGATCTCGCTCCCCAGGCATCCACACTGCACAAGTTGTAGCCAGAGCAGAGGCAGAGGGGTGATGCTATGGCTCATAAGCACAGGGGCACACACAGACTTGGAAAGCACAGCGCAACAGAAACAGACACGCTGTACGCACATTAAGTAGCTGGATTTAATTTGGTTGCAGTGATATGTTCTCATATGGAAGGAAGGAATTCATCCATTCACTCTCTGACTTACTGCTTTTGACTAGATTTAATGTGACTCAAGTGACTCAGCTGTCGCGAACATGATGTCTGTAGCCTCAAGTGTGTGTTAGTGTGTGAACAACAAGGAAAGGTCTCTTTGTATATTGTTAGCGGTGGAGAATAGGGAGCTTGTAGGCACACTAACTAGGAGTTGAAGAATTTACCATTTGACACCATGTGGCAGTTTGCAAGAGGAAGCTGAAACAAAAGGAGGAGGAATTAACCCTTACACTATATGCAGACTAAAATTACTTGAGAGGACATTTGAATATTGACAGGAAGTTCTTTAAAACCCACTTTTATTATTATTCTTTTTCACAAAATGCAAGTCATTGTGCCTATATATTCAGTACAGTTACATGGCAGGTATTACTCTTTCCATTGCTTTGGCCCAAACTGGAATATCTCAAATGGAATGAGTGTGGAATGCCATCCTGCTGGTTTTGGGAGTACCATGGGGCGATCATGGCTCAATAGTTGGGAGTTTGCCTTGTAATCGGAAGGTTGCCGGTTCGAGCCCTGGCTTGGACAGTCTCAGTCAAGTGGGCAAGACACTTCACCCGTTGCCTACTGGTGGTTGTCAGAGCGTCCGGTGGCGCCAGTGTCCGGCAGCCTCTCCTCTTTCAGTGCACCCCAGGGTGGCTGTGGCTACAATGTAGCTTGCCATCGCCAGTGTGCGTGAATGGGTGGATGACTGGATGTGTAAAGCGCTTTGGGGTCCTTAGGGACTAGTAAAGCCATTTACCATTACTGTCATGGTCCTGGGTCGGTGACCCAGCGCTTTTAGTTTGTTATCATTTTCCAGATGATGATGATGATGATGATTGTTTTAGTTCTGTGTTATATTCGGTCTGCCTCTGAGTCTGCGTCTGTATCTGTCTGTCTATGGTGTCACCCCATCTGTTTGTGAAGCTGTCTGTTTAGATCTGTGTCTTGTTTGGTTCCCCGTGTCTGAGTTTCCTGTTTTATTGTGAAGGTCAGTTTACATTTCCCCTGTCCCGTCAGTTCTGATTTCTCCCAGCTGTGTTGCCCTCCTGTCCCTCATCCCCTGATTACTGGTGTGTATTTAAGCCCTGTGTGTTCTCCTGCCTGTTGTCGGCTCGTCTGCATTCATCCGTCTACCTCTGCGTTCTATGGTGTTCCTGTCTCTGCGTCTCTCTGCCCCGCACCCCTTTTGTATGGTCTCAGGTTTGTCACTTAGTTTCTCCCAGTTTAGATTTCCGTTTGTAAAGTACTCATACCTCGTTGCCTGTTTTTGTCACCACCACCTTTGTAAATAAAACATCACTCGTATCATCAGTTTGCTGCATCTTGGGTCCTCCTTTTCCTCCACACCACACGGCTCCCTCCGCCAGCCGTGACAATTACCATTTTACTATGACTTTTCCTCTTCTCAGCCATGAGTTTGGAGTTTGTTTTTTTGCAGTGAATTATCTCTTTTTCTCACAGTCATGTTCATTAGTTAATACAGCTTAATAAGTCAACATCATTACCATCAACATTGTGCACTCCTTTGCTTCTTTGGCACCTATAATATGAATGATGTTCACCTCAGCCTTAGCTATTAGATAGATTTTCTGTGCTTTAGCATGTTAACATTGACACCAGGAAACACTAGCAAAGCCATCCAAAGCTGCTAGCATAGTCGTAAAGTCTTCAATAAGCCTCAGTAGAACAGAAACTCCTACTGCTGACCTCAGCTCATTCCTTCTTGAAATGAATACCACACATTTCCTTTGGGCAAAAATGGCACAATTTAGAAATTTAATTACTGAGGACTAGTATGATAGCTAATACTCATCTGCCACTAAGCTGGAAGTAGAAGAAATTCCCTACTGTTTGAAAGTTTGGGATATCCGTCTAACTCAAACCTGAACCCTTCCCACATTTTTTTTAAAATGTTCAATAAATTAACCAAGAGAAAAGTTAATCTATTCAGAGACTCATATCAGAGTTGCTATGTGAACTATTTTCATTTGTCTTGAACAACAGCACAGATTCCTTTGTGATGCTCAGCGCTTTGATTTAAAATGCAGTAATATTTCACCTTATATGCTGAGGCACTGTTGGGGAAAATAATGAGATTGTAGCTCTGAGAAATGAAGCGCTTTTAGGTGTTTCAAAGTCCCGACTTCTTGTTTTTGAGTATTGTGCTGTGGTGCTATCTCTCCTTTTATTTCTTGTTTCTTTTACATAACTTCTTTCACTCCTGCCCCCCCACCCCCACCCCATAATGTGCTCTGCTGAAAGTAGTTGAGTGAGGATTTATTCATAAAGTTTAGGGTTTTGAGGCTGACTAAAGGTCTTTTCCTTTTAGTCCCTTTAGATGGGGCTAAGGTTTTTTTGTAATTCATTCTAACAACTGTGATAGCTAATTATGCGACAGGTTTATTATGATCTTAGTTGTGAGAATGTTTGAAAGTGTTTTTGAACGGAACAGCACTAGATCACGCATTTCTATACCGAGATGTTGTCTTTTTCTCATGGTAAGAATGAACTGGGCATGCATTGCAGTATTAGTAGCCCTTGTATAGCTAGAAATTGCTGCAAAGACATTTTGCATGTGTTTGCAGGGGGCTGACCTGGGTCAGTTGAGCTAAGAAAATCTGCATATTGAGGTAGGGTAGGAACTGGCCCTTGTCCAGAGGTCAGGACCCACTGCAGCTATGTCCATGTGGAAAGCTGTATGTCAGAAGAAGCTCACACTGGTGTCTCAGCATCCCGCTGAATGACCTCGACACACTTTCTGATCGTCCTGTATACCAGGTTTGCTGAATTAGCCTGAATGTCTTTCAGCTGCTTTTTGTTTCTTAGTTAAATGTCTGGAGCGTGAAGATGAAGTTACCATCTCCTAAGGATGACACAATCATTACACCGTTTAGGGCGAAGGCATAATACTTTTGAGGAGGTTGTTACAAAAGTTGGAACGGTCATATACACACTCTCCAAACCCAGTGGATTAAAAAGTAATCTGCAAACCTTTGTAGTGCACAAACCTTACTACTGTGAAAGTTCTAGTCAGGTATCCCTAGCCTTTCTGTTTTGTTGTCCTGCTGACAGACTGAGGAGTTGCTGTTGTGGCTCTCTGGAGACTTTCTTGTGGTCGGGCTGACTCAAACTCCACCTTTCTTGTTTGCAGCTGGTGTGGTCATCCTTGTTGTGCTCTGGAGATGCACTCTGAGCTGGAAAGTCAGTCTAACCAGAACCTGCAGCAGGTGGCTGTGGATCAGAATAATAGCTACCATCTGCTCTCTAAGAACAACTGGTCTCTAAAGACAGTGGACTTGGAGTCCATAGTATCTTTTCAGAGGAGTACCTTTTAAAACAACCTTTAGACTATTTACTGTTGTCACATTGTATAATTTTCACATTTATTTTTTCCGCATTAATGTGAGGAATCTTGTGTAATACAGTGTTCAGGTTTATTTTAGTTTAAGTTCTGCTGCATCCTGTATGTAAATTAACAGGAAGTTCTACATTTTAAAATGTTTTTTCCAGGCAAAACAGTTATTCAAATGAGTAACGTTATATTAATAATGTAGTTGATGTTGCAAATTCTCCTATGGTACAGTAAGTTCAGATTAGTAATAATGCTTCACATTTGTACATCTTCTGCCACAAAAATCACCCTAACCCGAAAATGAGGCCCATGTAGAAGGTATATATATTGAGAATAGTGGTAAGCTTAAATGTCCTATCAGTCAGACCAAGTGTTTTCTAATTATGATAAGTATTTCGGCAGTGGGAAATGGATTAGTAACATTTGCATGCTGATATGCTGCACAGGCATGATGTTAATAATGTTAGTGGCTATCAAGTGTGTCAGAGTGATTGCTAGGAGCAGTTCTGTCTCACTGAGAATGTTGGATGCTAAAGACAGCAGTGACACAGACTTCGCTGACAGTGACGAGAAACAAAGAGACAGCGCACATCTCAAAACGCTGCAGATTCACATTAACACTTTTTTCTGTTTTTCTTCTTCATCTTTGCCTTTTTACTTCTTTATCCCTCATTTTCCCCGAGCCCTTGACCTTAATAGAAGTTTCTTGTGTGCAAAACCTTACAAAAACTCATACAAACAAATACTTGTGCAAACAGAAGTATGCACATTGGCTCATCAAGCTGACGTCTGAGTGCTTTTTTAGCACTGTGTGTACATGTCATCTCGTGTGAAAGTGCTGCGCAAGAGGAAAGCTCTGCGGGGAGAGGAGATGTTGTGGTGAAATTTATTTACAGTTCTCTGGACTTTTCACTTGAGCGAGGGACGGAAGAGGATGTTGCCTTTTCCTCATCTGCTCGTTCTTCCTGCCAACAAAGGAATGCTTTCTGTTTGTATAACCCCTGGCCTCTGATGTTCTGAATTTGCCCCTGCTTGGTCAAGAAAATTCTTAACCTTAAAGAGCCCTGTACCATCTTCCCATTTAAAGGCCAATCATTTCTCACAGCTTGTCTGGCTCTTCTTTATCATTTATTATTGTTAAGTTTCTGGATGTAGAGTTCTAGTCAACTAGAGAAAACAATGGTCACTGAAATCTTATCCACTCTTAAGCCAGTTCATTATTTTGCCTGTGTGTTGTGTTCAGACTAACTACATTGGCGACAGAGTACTGACTGCACTCTACCTGCTGTGCTTATTAGCCTAATTCACATTAGACAGTTGTAGGTATTTTATTGTTTCTTTGATCGTTGTAATTTTAATATGTTTGCCTGAAATGGGTCTCTTGTAATGTGACTGCGTTTATAAATAAAGATTACATGAAATAAAATAGTTGGATTAAAAATGTATCTGAAAATCTGGTATTTGAAACATCTGTCTTTTTTTTTTTTGGAAAACTTTATAAACCCCTTTTTTTTTTAAAGCATTAAAAAAGGGGTTTATAGGAAACCGTCTTAGCATGTGTGCAAGATTTATTGTAATGTATCTGAATGGTCTAACAGAACTGCACAGAACTGTCTGATTTCCACAAATGCCATCCACCTCCAGGTTGTCCCATCTGTATAAATTCTGTACATCTAGAGGCAGGCAGAGAGTAATGGTGAGATGCAACAGGAAAATAAATGAGATGATACAAGGCCAAAAGAGAGCCAAAGAAACTAAAAAAAGGAAGCCACCTCCCCTCATTCTTTCTGACTGAGATACATGTGTTTTTCCTTAGATGCACAAAAACTCGCACCCACAGATAAGGCCTCCAGTGGGTTGTTTTTGACACAAATGAATTCAAAATCAACAAAAGCATTGGGTTGTTTTCTAAGGATCCTGGTTGAGGAGGTGGCAGATAGGTTTTTGTCTTCCTCTTACTGACAACATCTTTTCTTTTGTAAATAGGAGCTGGCAGATTCAAGAAACATGCCACACAAAGCAGCCTCCTCTGATATTGTTATATAAAGCAAACACAGACAATATGGTGGGGCGTTTTGTAATTGATTAGTTCATTTTATTATTGGTATTCATGGGTTCATAAAGGTAATACTGATGAGTACGAGTACTAGCCGTAAAGTCTAAATCTATTGTGCTCTGAAGCACTACAAACTATAAAAGAAAATGCTGCATCAGACATCATTATTAAAGCTACCAACCATCAGCAGAGAGTGTGAAACAAGGCGTGACCAAAGATATCTCATTGCTGCAGTAATCATCAAATGTATTATTAAAACCTGCCCTGCCTAATTTCAACTAATCTGGCCTGAATTGGCCAGGTACACTTGGGAATTGATTTGTTGAGCCTGGGAGCTGTCCCATAAATTGCAATGTTAATGGTGGGGCTGAACGGGCCTCTATGCCTGATAAAGGCAGATTTAGAGGAGATATTTAGCATGGAATCATTTATCAGGGTCTGACAGATAGGCACTAAGACTCCCACCCCCCAAAAAAGACACACACACGCATAAAATGGTGCAGGTCCTCTCTGTTAGTGCTTGATCTGCGGTGACACAACTTTATCTGTCTACAGCAGATTAACTCGGCTGTCTTTGTTGTGAAATTAAACAAAAAATGAAAAAGAGAAAATAAACCAGTGCATATGTATATCAGGGAATGGATGATTTTAGCTGTGCGGAGGTGTGACTTTGGCCAGATGGAAAGGAAAACATGCAGTGAGATTTTTAAAATGCTAGAGGTGATGCAGCTGAAGCAAGCCATAGATCACTGATACAATCTGTCAGTTCAATAACTACAGTATGAGCGCAGCTGAATGCAGAGAGAGAGAGAGAAAGAGAGAGAGAGAGAGAGAAAGGCATTGCTATGCAGGTGGTGCACATGTGTGCTCATGTTGGTGGCATTAATGGTCTTTCCATGTGCAATTTTATTTGCAAAGCTTATGGTCCGTTCAAGGATTTTAGGGTTACCGTGACTTTTTGAATTGAAATGTTGTGTAACAGAAGCACTGGCTGCATATTGTAACAGCCCCACAAACGCTTGTTCACTCGGCTGTGTACACTAAGAGTCTGAATTGCACATGTTCAGCCCATTTTTATTATTATCTGCACCTGCAAAACCCTCCCTCATATCCATGCTTTGTTTTAGTGTTTTCACTGCCTCGAGACTTTGTTAAACCTGCATAAATGTTACGTTTTTATCTTCTGTGTCAAACACATTGGGTTTAAATTTAATGAAATGTGCTATATAAATAAAATTGCCATTACCATATATTAACTGTAAGCTAAATATTAGGTTGACAGCTCAATTACTTAATTTTTTGCTGTGATTTGGAGTAAATAATCGTTCGACTGCATTATAGAACCACAGGCAGAACTACTATTAAATGAACAGAGACTCTGAATATAAAAAAGAAAACAGAAGGTATCATGCAGTAGCTCCAGTGTCACCAATAACATGATTGGTGCAAAGTTTTTTAAACTTGCAGTTATAAATTGATCCCCCACGTAAAAGTAATGTGTCAAAGCTAAAGGACTTGGCCAATCGCAGTGACTGAGGTAAGATGAACTTCCAAGTTAAAGGAAAAAGTAAAGTTTGACTGAAACTCTGAGGCCCAGAAAGAAAATTGGATTGGTTTTACCTGCATTATCTGAAGTTTTGGTTAAAGAAGCCAATCGAGAGAAAACCATAAAAAAGCTCAACAAATAAATGCATAATTCATTATTTAGGGGAATAAATCCCAGTGTGGCTTACAGCATGTAACTAAAATTTACTCACTAACCTTCTTGAAAGTAAAACAATTTATCTTATTGAGCAGCAATATGAAACCACATGAGATACACCAGATATTAAAAAACACAAAAATGTAACCTAGATAGTATAATGGGTTTTAAAATGATGAAACAGCAAAATAAACACATTCAAGTTATACAACAGCTTAAATGACCCAGGCAGAGGGCAAAGATCGTACTTCAGTCAGTTTGAGATGCATACTTGCTATGCCTAAGGGTGTCTTTGTTGTCCTCCATATGACCTCACCTGACCAGAGCTGCCACATCATCCTTTGTTCATCTTATCTGTCTGTTAATAGTGCTCCCGGGGGACCTGACTATGCTCTCTGTCTCCCTCTGAATTGCCTATTTGCTTTGTCCACCACCTCCCAGTCCATCTATTCCTGCAACTGGTGATTTAATGAAGAATTTGGTCACCATGAGTGACCTCTCTCATCATTGCAGTCCAGTCATTTTTTCTTATTTATGTCTTCTTCTTTTGGTTAGATTATCTTCAGCAAGCTGCAGAACTTAAACAGTTTTATATTATTGTATTTTCTGGTACTGCAATCAAGCATAGATTTGTTTAAGTGAGAGAAAATCAGAAAATCTGTGAACTTGTACAGTAACTGTGCCTCTCATGTGGATGTTTACCTACCTACGATACCTAAATGCATGTCTATAGATTATGGGAGTTTTAACTGAGGAGCATTCTTGATGTGATCTGACAGTGCTAAACACAGTTTTATTGTGCCAGTGTTTCATAAGAGCTGCATTATTTAGCAGGAATTAGTAATTTCAACAGACTTTCAACAGTGTGATTTTGTGCTTAGAAAGCTAATTGGCTTGAGCCATTGAACTAATAGCATCTATGGTACGTAGATTGCTCTTTGTATCCTTTGAAGCTCACAGGGTGGTACTATTATGTGTAATCTAACACTGGAAAGGTTTCCGCTCTCCTGCTGTCAAGGTAATGCCCTGTAATTGGCCTTCTAATTTTGTGGTATAATGAGACTAGAAGTGGATGGCAGAGGCGATGTTGCTGTATTTACCTACAGTACCAGACAATTAGCACCGTAATGCTAATCGTGGGCTGGCAGGTGGAGCTTTTAATGAGGCTAAAAAAAGGATTTGTTCTCACCTCTTTCTTTTACAGTGTTAGCAGGAATGTAAAAATGGTTATCAATTGATTACACGTTTTACAAAGGTCGCTCTCCATGCTGCACAAAAGATACATTTTCAGTAATTATAAAAAATGTTCATGTAATTCTTTATATTAATTATATTAACTTTAGATTAGTCATATATAAAATACAATTTTGCACACAAACATTTTAATGTTTAGTCACAATAACGGAACTTTGTCCTATAAAAACTTTGACCTGATATTGATATTCTATTGAATGTAAACATATACTTCAATCTCAGCATAGCGTTAGGCACAACCTCAAGGGAGGTCTGAAGTAATTTAAATGCATAACCTAGGGATAATAACTCAAAAGCTGATAGAAGCAACATGCAAAAGCACTGAGTAGCATTGTAGCCTGAAGGAGGAAAAATCATTCCAAGTGGTGCTGCCACAAAAATCCATGGTCTTCAAACATTGGTTCTTTGTCCAAAGGAGAGAGACATGGTCACTGGTGAAATGGATTGTCTGTACAGTGGTTAGCACTGTTGCCTCACAGGTTTGAATCCCCCATCTGGCTGGTGTAAAGTTTGCATGTTCTCCACTTATCTGTGGGGGTGTACTCCAGCTTTATCCGACAGTTAATGCAATTAATGGGGTTGGCTTAATAGGTGTGCATGGTTGGCTGTATTTTTGACCTGTCCAGGGTGTATCCTGCCAGCTGGGATAGGCTCTAGCCCTCTGTGACCCTGAAGGACCCTGAATTGCATAAGAGAAGAAGATAGAAAGGAATAGATGGATGGATTCTGTGTCCTTCACAGAAGTCAACTTTCTTGAGCAGACTGAAGAGGATAAACCTTTAGGGATTCTCAGAGCCACCTACTATCTAACAGAGGGATGCTGATTAAAGTAAAGCCCTCTCGGGTTGACAGTGTACTGACAGATTTGTCAGCTAACACTAGCCCCTGTAAATTGCCAGTTACAGATCCTAATTTAGCTGTCTTTAACCTTTCCTAGAATTCCTCAGCTGGAATCCCTCTTATGCTTTTGACTCTGAGGAAGGTTAGAGTAGAGGTGGCAGGGTTTGCAAGAGGTCTGACTCTGTAGCCTAAATCTGAGAGGGGTGGAAACGATAGTGGGAAGTTGTTTCTGTCAGGGTCAGTCTCAAAGCAGAAGCAAGAGGACAGATTATGGCGAGAGGCATGTCAGTGACACTGCCTTCCGGACAGCATATGCTCCATATAATGCGACTGCCCATGCACAGAGGCACGTCCACATGTGCATACAGCAGTATACAGATGCGTATATATTAAACAGAGGGAGACACGCTTGTGTGCGCATGCTGAACTTGATTCAGCCATACTGAATACAAGTAAACAATCATGCTTAATTTCATGCTCCAGCTTTCACCTCCGTGTGCGTGTCTTTCACTCATCACATGAGTAGCTGTGCGTTTATATTGCGATGGCACGGAAGTAATCAGGGAGGAAGATGTCACAATTGCACAAAGAGGTTAATGAAAAGCCAAGATCCTCATTTTATTCTAATATTCTTGCTTAAATATAGATGATGATTTTTGTGCAAAACGAAGAAGCCGCACTTATTAACAGGTTTTAAATAGCCCTACTGTGAAGTAGAACGCTATCGTTTAAACTTTGATTCTCCTGTTTGTCCTCCATAAAACTCAGCTCTTGTTGGCTTCAGCGCCACCCTTATGAAGTCCATAACTTAAATACTGATTAGATTGGACACTGTGGGATCTTGGAGATTATGAGAACAAAGAGCAGGTCTTATCAGTGTGTGTGAATGAATTTGTGTTGGCTGTTTATTTGCTGCCCTGTGTGAGATTGTGATTTGTGAGGCTCCTCCTGCATAAAGATGAATAGAAATATCTCCCCGAGAAGCGATAACCTCAGGCTTAAACACACAACACAGTGGCAGCATTTGTTTTCATTTACTTTCATTTATATATTTTCTTTGTGCCTGAGCAAAAAAAGCCATTGTCTGTGCAGGACCATGAAATGGGAATAAATGGCGGGCTATAATTTGCAGCCCCAAGAAAAGATCCTTTTAGATCAATCTTCTTGTCATCAAAACATTATTGGAAGCCTTAACTAATGTGTTTTTTTTTCCTTCGTTTCTTTACTTTTATCAGAAGGACCTTTAAACACATATCTGAAAACAGGTTGGAAGTAGTTCACACGAAGAGGTGTGGCAAAGCAGTTACATGATAACATTTAAGAGGTAATTAAGTTACCTTTATTATTTTTGACATCTCTGGTGCAAAAGTCCAGCCACTTACGGTATATCATTAAGTTTATTTCCTTTGTGAAGCTTTTCCTGCTGCGTTTCTAGGTTTCTGTGTTTATATGAATGCACATTCAGTCAGTGTCCTGGTTCTGTCTTAGAAAGCTGTAATGGTACCCCAGGAGTACAGGAAGGATGTCTTCCCACATGGGGCATGTCCTTGTCAGAGAGCAAGTACCAAGTTCAGCCCCACTTCTGTCTTCAGGGAAACAAGCCAGTATAGTTTCAGCTGTATAATCCGTTGTGCCCTTGTCACCCGCATAACTGTGATGGTCATCGCTCTTATTGCATTTTCCCAGAGGGCCTAATGCGCCATCATCACGCTGCATGCGATGACGGCTGTTTGTTGACAGCTGGTTTCACATGGGAGTGGAAATCACGCGTTTTTCTCAGACATGTCTGCTTTTTAATGACACCAGCCATGCCATGGCTGTCGACTGGTTGGCTCACAATGGGTCTCATCAATTTTTATCCTGAAGGGGTGATTTTTTTTTTTTTTTTAAATTTACAGTCTTTAAATTGTGTGTGCAGACTATAAGACTATAAGTCAACCACAATTTGGGGCACAGCTGAATTGACCTACAGGTGGATGCTTTGTCTTGGCTAATTTTGCACAACTTTGTAAAAATATCCCTTCAAGAAAATCTGCCCTCCAGTTTTTGACTAGCTAGTCTATTGCTAGATGCACCACTACCCATCCATAGACTGCAAGAAGGCTTAGCTAATAACCTAGCCCTCCACTTTTTAGTCCTTCTATGGGCATTTTTCCCTCCAAAACATGAACATGGCATCATCCACAAATTCTTACACTCCAGGCTTTTGAAATGGGATGTTACAAGCCAAATGGTAATGTCACAGTAGCTACACCGAGTTTTGAATGTAAAACAGTTATTTTTGGTATCAAACAAACACAAGCACTGGATTTAACAGGAAAGCAGTCCTTGTCTTCTTAAGGGGATGTCCGCTATTAATAGTAACTGAGCAGTGAGAAAGAAGTTGATAGACAATATTAAGAAGAAACAACAAATAAACTCACAAATATGTATTTTTGAGTGCAAATATATTTTGAATCTGTCTATATAAAGGCAGGAATAGAGTTGGATACCCTGTATGCAAACTTGCCAGAATCATTCTCCAATGTAGACTCTGCAGACTATTCCTTTGAAACTGGAGCTCGAAGGCTAAAACTTTATCACAAACTTGTGGAAACGTTATGGAAGCATATAAAAAAGCATATGTTTTGAACTACAAGCTCAAAAGTTGGTATGCAGTGTGTTAGTGGATTTAGAAAGACCTGCTACATTTATGCCTGCAGCTTTTGTGTAACTAGTCAAGTAAGTCTGAGTCCTTCTGCATGTTGACTGCCTCTTTGGGCTCGTGTTGATTCAGGATTAACACATAAATGACCCGCGATAGCAAGATAATCTCAGTGACCTATTAGAGTAATACAGCACTAAAACAAACAAGCAAGCATACCCTGACAGTCATGAACAAAGCACTCTTTAATTGATTTGCTGAGGTTATTTGTTTTATTTGTTTTGTTGCATGCTTATTTAAGAGGAAAGGGTGTTGTGCGTGCATGCAATAATGATAATGGATCACTGAGGTTGTGTTTGCGAGGGAATAATAATTGTACTGTATAAGGGGACGGTGGGTTTGGCTGTATGGGCGAGGGAGATAAAACTACAAAGATTAAACTATGATCTGTAAATGTGTCAAACAGAAACCCTAATGGCCCCAGTCAATATCATATTTTTGGAGATTATGTTGATTGCAGTCTGGGCTTAGGCTCTGTATAACATTAAGCTTCAACGATTAGCAGAACAGCATGGCAGTAAGTCCCAAATAATACTGTAATTGAGAATATTATGATAATTGGAGACGAAAGAAACAATAGACACATAGACACAAACAGGCAGTCTGACAGTTAAGATTTATCAGCGCACACAATCTGTTTTTTGGAGTATGTGCATCAAAGCATTGCTGTCTGCTGTGAGGCACATAAGGCTGAGCATTCACAATTCTATTTGTACCAATGAGAAAACTTTTTTTCTGTAGGATCTCAACAGAGGGAGGCAGACAGAAAGTGGAAGCACAGAGAATTTCAATTAACACAAAACCAAACTGTATTCCATGATTTTTAGCATTTTTAAAGGCAGCTTGGGTGTTTAGAAGTATGGAGGAGTATATGTTTTACTGCTGTTACAAACCAGACAATGGCAAACCAACAGGCTCTCTCCTTGACATGCTTAGCACCTGCACAGCCTCAGAGTGCTTACATTGTCCAGTTAATCAGTAATATTTAATCGAGCACCGTGCAAACTCAACTTTTAATACCCTTTCCAGTTCCTTTTTTTCTTTTTTAATTTCCCTCGTCATAGACACCTCAGCTTCACTACTGGAACTTCAACATTATGCACTCCACACTGTATATAAATGCCACTTGTTTTGCACATATTCAACTCTGTATATTTTATATATTTTATTATTATTATTATTATTATTTTATTTTATTTTTTTACTATTTAATTTGTAAAAATGTGTATACACACACACACACACACACACACGTAGGAAAATATTTAGTATACACATCCAGAAATGCATACACTATTATATATTGTACATATATTTATTAGTTTCAGGTTGGCCATTCTTGTATTTTGCTCGTTTGTGTTGTTGTGTTTGCACATCTCTGTTGCTTGTGGGGCTCGCACACAAGAATTTCACTCGCATGTGCTGTGCCAGTGTGCCTGCACATGTGATGTGACAATAAAAAGTGATTTGATGTGATTTGATTTGATTTGATTTGCTCTGCCTTTCTGAGATTTGACCCAGTGTGCAGCATCACAACTTAACTTCTTCTGCCACTTTTCTTTTTCCCCTAAGTCTTTCTCCCAAGAACTATTTCCTTTATTAAACATGCACACATGACACACGCCTTTTTGGAAATTATCTTTGTTTCCATGATATAATCTGACGGATTGCAGTGAGCAGGAAGTGTTGACTGAGGCCAATTTGTTCCTTGTTCTACATTATGAGTAGCTGGGGACTCTGTTTCTCTTTTTTATGACCTGAGATATGATATCATGTCAAGAGCAGCCACCATAATCCCTTCGCTAGCTGACACATGGCCCAGTCCGGGGGAGAAAAAATCGCTGCACTCACCATGCCTCAGGCACGCACACCTGCAAGGCTTTCCTGAAAACAAATAGCTGGTGGGCACATATTTTTCAGCTTTTAACTGTGATTTAAAATACATGCATTTTTAAACACATTATTTAAACCCACTGCCTAGAGCATACAGTTATGCAAAATAATGGATATACCTGTAGAACACTGTCAGTTTAGGCTCATTAATTACAATCCCAGTCACACGCAGAGTCATATGATCATGTTCCTCAGATGTTTATCATCATGGCGACTAGAAACCACCAATCTACAGCTGCTGAGAGTAGTCTCTTCTAAAATAATGACTCCATTAATTATCAGGCGATGTTATTCCAAGATGGTGCTCTGGCCACGCCGTGTTAATTGAATGTATGTGATTGAATAATGGATTTACAGCAAAGTCGAAAAGCTCTCTGAGCTGTCTGTTTCAGGCCTGCCTTGTTCACCTAAATCAAGTCAAACTGTTTGGGTAAGACAGAGGGAGATGGGAGAGGAAGAGAAGTAGTACAAAGATAGATGGGCGTAAAGTCAGACTAATGATGTAGCATGAAACAAGCCATCTATGTTTGATGAATGTTAGCTGAGAGACTGGAAAGTGAGATGATAAAAAGATGAAAAGGAAAAAGTCTGACGAGTACAGTCCCACAAAGAGAATTGGGTGATTAAGTGAATATCAAGCACAGATGCACAAGGGCAAAGAGTCCAGATAAACAAGATGCACTCCCCCACCCCCAAGAGTGGCTTATTCCTGTTGTGTTTTCACTCTGTTCAGCTTTCTGTTTGACTAGAAAGCTGCTCTTTTACAGTTTGAAAACACAACAGTCTAATAAATGAATTTTTAAATTGTTAACAGATTAAATCATTTAAATGTATAAGCTGCATCAGGTACTGCTGCATCATTGCTGTTGCCTCACAGTAAGAAGGACCTGAGTTTTAAACCACCGTCTGACCAGGGCCTTTCTGTGTGGAGTTTGCATGTTGTCTCTGTGTCAGTGTGGGTTCTCTCCATAGGCTAATCCAGCCTTTTCTCACAGTTCGAAGACATGCAGTAAATGGGGTTAGGTTAAATGGTGATTGGGAGTGTGAAAGGTTTGTGAAAGGTTGGCAGTCTCTCTGACAGACTGGCAACCTGTCCAGGTAGTACCTGTCCTGGAATAGACTCCAATTGCCACAGGGCTTGGATAAGGGGAAGAAGCCTCTGTGCTGTCTTTCAGTCCAGCTTTGTCCAGCCACTGGTAGGATTTCTGGATATCAGCCACCTCCTCTATCTGCCGGTGGTACATACCGCGCAGATAGGGCTGTGCGATATGACGAAAATCTCATATCCCGATATAAGAATTCTATCGTCCCGATAACATTTTACATAAAATTTACATAAAAATGTAACATTTTCTGTAAATTCTGTGAATCTCGGGCAGCTCGTCTTGCGGGAAGTGTTTCCAGCTGCGCGTCATGTAGCTGGAGTCGAGTGTTTTAATCGATGCATGAAACTATACATTTTTAGACATAAGTTGTAAAGGCCACATTTTCTTTGTGAGTATTTATTACACAGCGTGCTGCGGGGGAAAGCCTGTTCTAACGTTTGAGCCTAAGGTTTATTTTTTAGCACCTGGCGGCTCTTTTTTAATTCTCATCCGTAAATAATCTGCTTTTTCACGTGATTCAGTTTATTTCGACACCACGAAACAAACGATAGCGTAAAATGAAACGATAGACGTTTTTATATCGTCATCCGATATATATCGTTATATCGAACAGCGCTACGTGCAGGGGTCTGTATATGTATGTATATGTGTATATATACATGTATGTATATATATGTGTGTGTGTGTGTGTGTGTGTATATGTGTGTGTGTGTGTGTATACATTTTAGAACACAATCACATAAACAGCACAATTGTTGTATAATTGCAATTACTCTAGGCTAATGATATGAGCAGACTCAATTTGATTTAGCGCGCAGTTTAAATTAGTCCTAATGTTGCCTTCTGCTTTGAATTCACCATCTGCAAGCTGAAGTGTATATCTTGCTCAGTGTAACTATTACACAGCAGCACATTTTTCCTGGTGTGAAGGTGTGCTATGTGACATCTTCACAGTCATTAGTGCTTTAGTACAGGCGCTAATGGAGTGGCTAGCTTGCTGCGACTCTGCAGGCCTGGTTAAAAGCTTCAGCAGTTTTTAATGTCCTCCAACTTTTTACTTTGTTCTTTTACATCTCTCTTTTCCTCCAACTGTACCAGGCATGTTGTCTTTTCAAGCAGCCTCTCAGCAATTAAGCTCCCAGCCGCCACCCTTTCTGTGTTTTTCTCCCCCATCCGTCAGCTTATGGCCGAATCGATCGCTTAGGGTGTGTAAGATGCAGTGCAAGCTCTCTGCCTATTCCACTCACTCACACTGAGATGAATGTTAATCAATTTGATGTACGATGGAGGAAATGCTTTAAAATCCACCGTGTCTTCCCCATTTGGGATGGATATCATCTTTTTTCAATAAACACCTGAACATGCTCTTCCAGTTAAATTACCATTGCCCTGCATCTCAGTAAGAAATCGCGTGTTCAGGTGTACCACACAGCAACACACACACACAGCAGTTGACACTGTTGTCATGTTATCGACATTCTAGACGAAGTGTAGAACGTTTAATGTTTTTAAATCAAAAATACACTTTTGTACATCATGCATAAAGGGGTTTATTTGTCTTATTTATCCAATAATTTACATCTATTCAAATATATTGTTCACGGGTACATATGATTGATAGATCGGTTAAATAACGGGTACTCAAAGCAGAACTTTTATGACTGCATCAATCATCTGGGTTTAGTTAGGAAGCAAAACCCCCAGATGTCCTGTTTCTAGCCCCTTTTCTGTTAATATATATGTCTCATGATTCTAGTGAGTTTCTGGAAAGTCACTCACTCTTTTTCAGTGTCTCTTTTTGGACGCAGTCTAAATAGTTTGAACTGCGTTTATTCGTGTTGGTTAGTACTCCCTAAGATTGTATTTTTTGCAGCCGTCTTTTGCGCTCCTCGCCGTGACCTTCTGTGACAGAAGTCATTCTTGGCAGTGTGACAGATGATTCGATTTTCCTGCTGCAAAGATGTCAGAAGATGATCACAGGGTTACTCATGGTTAAAATGTCAACTTTTAGGGCTGACTAACTGCAGCCGAGTGATTGTAAACAGTCTCAAAGTTTCAATATTGAAGTGGGGTGGGGGGCTGCACATTCACAGCGACAAATAATTAGTCTCAGCTATGGTTCAATTTTGAAAGTTCATTTTTATAGGATATTAAAACAAGTAGCATAGCTAGGCTGTAGGTTACCAATCTAGACATTTACTGGATGTCTTGAGGGTATAATTTGCAATTTGCAGTTTATTGCATTAAACATACAAAACCATTATATAGTCCTTGTAAATCTGCGACACAGACATCTATTGTCTACAGTAATCACTTTCAATTATGCTCATTCTTTTTCTTTTCCCACTTTCTTATTGTTACTCTTTTTTTTTACATGTAGCTTACTTTTCCTCCTTTGAGGTTTTGATCCATTATAGATCAGTGATAAAGTCATGATCCTGAAGTTCCAGTACAAGTCAATGCCTCACCTGCTTTGTTCTTTCTAAGCATCAGTCCGAGGAAGATCAATCTCCATAAGTCAGTCAAATAGCCCTCCAGGGTGCCTTCCTACTGAGCGGATCCACCACAGACACCAGACGGCTCACAGACCTTTTAGTCCACTGTCTCTGTCGCATTTAGCAGATCTCATTTGTCACAATGCGTCTCTCCTCATGGGCGAAGGCAATAATTCACTCAGTGTGTATTTATTACGGAGGCACTTTTTTGATTTGATCTTTAATGAAAACAAAGTTGATGGTATGAATGTCGCCACACAGCGAGAACAAAAGAGGCGATGCCAGCCTCTGTAGTAAGGACTGGGTGATTAGAAGATACTAATCCAAACTGAGAGTAGGGGACACAAAGAGGAAGTGGAGAGAAATAAGTTGGAGATGTGTTTGATGCAGACACCTTTCAGCTTCATTAACTGGCACTATTACAACTCCTGCCTCTGTTGAACCAGTGCCCCTGTCTCTGGGGCATCATTAATATAATACAGCACAGGTTTTTAGAAAGGTATTAAGCGATTACTGTGGCTGAATAGATTACATGTAGAAGTACTCATGAAAAAGGGATTTGTCCTTTCATACTCATTCAGTCCTTGTCATTACAATAAATTCCAAGGTGATGAAAATTTCAACAGAGTTTATCTACCTTAATTTGCCAAGCCAGATGGCCAAAGTAGCAGTCAGCTGACTTGTGCCAAAATGACGCCTATTATTTGCTTCCACCTCTATTTAATGATAAGATTTTTTTCTGTCCTTTTTTGCTTTTGATCAGATAAAATGGGATTATTCATAACTACGGCTCACTACTGTCATGTGTAGCTGATTACTCCTTCTCCATTTTATTATTTGTGATACTCTCTTGTTAAATATTTTATCTCTGTTCACATAGAGCTCTAGAAATTCTTGAATGGGGCGAGGAGGGGAAAAAAAAGATGCGATCATCATTATTCTGGGCTCTGGCCGTCGTTGCTGCAAGAAAGGATTTTAATGAGGGTCGTCGCTTAATCACAGGTGTAAAACAGAATGCCTACGACACAGACAGATACTGATATGCACTACTAGATTCACATTACATATAATGTGGGAGACGGTAAGACCTAATGGGCCGTTGCGGAGTCAGATGTAATGCAGCATAGAGGACAGGACATGACATCAAGCAAATACAGCGGTGAGGCTAATGCACCATCACACCATCACATCAGAGACAAATCAGAGGGACAGGATGAGTCATGAGACAGCTGCGGGTCAGCACGCTAGAAGGAGACAGAAAAAGAAAGAAAAAAACTTACAAAGTTGTCAACACTATAACTACTATATCTGTATGTGTCCAAGGTCACCGCACTCTCTTTGCAAAAAGATGCCCTGCAAACATTCGTGGGTGTTTCTGTAAATTGCTTGTAAATTGCTCAGTAAAATTTGAAAAACAAAACAAAATGGAAGAACAGATTTGTATTCGAGGGGCTGTCGTCAGATTTGAAGTAAAGAACAAAAAAGAAAATCAAAGTAAATCAAAGAAGCCACATAATTTCTTTTCTCACACACTGGACAGCAAATCATTGGCAGGAAAACACGTTCAGCACACTGTTGTAACCCAAGGGCAGCACTGTGCGTCTGTAGCAGGCCACAATTTGCCAAACCAGTGCGGCAGAATGATGCCATCACCGCCCTGCTGCCTGCTTGATGTAAGTTGGTGCAGGGTGGCAATGTGCTACGGAAACACAAATCAATCAACACCTGCTGTTATTATTTTTCTCTTTTGCATGTCCTTCCTCATTTAAAATATCATCTGTGCTCAGTGTCAGAGTTAGGTTATAGATGCCAAGCAGCAACAATGCCTCTGTTATTAAAGTGCATCTTGCTGCAGCTAATTGAGGCCTGCAGTATGCAGGCAAATTAAAACACCAAAATAACACTGATGTCTAGCCAAATGGGAAGGAAAGGACAAAAAACCCCAAGGTATCATATTCTTCCACCTTTTAGGGATCAATTATGAATTATTTATACTTTTGAATTTTTACTCTATATACTGACACTAGTTCTATATACAAGCCATCTAAATCTAGTGAGTTTTTCTCCCTGACATCCATCTCTGGGCTGTGGAGAACAGAGCTGTGACCTGTCAAGGTGGCACACAGCATCCCATATTGACTCTTGTCAGCTTGAAAGTCTCAGTTTCTCCTGTGCCTCTTCCTCCTGGGATTACCTGGAATTCACCAGACTGTCAGAGAGCAGACGTACTTCCATCTCCACCTCTAACGCTGAAATACACAGCCTCGTCTTCCAGGAGATATAACATTTCTAATTGGAATGATTCAAACAGAGCTCCTGAGAGTGAATCTTTTTTATTTTTATTTTATTTTTATGCTTTCAGTGGTCCCGTGACGACAAAACAGCCTCCTGCCTGCTGCCAACGCTTCTGCTGTTCACACAATTCATGTAGAAAATATTTGGAAGATAAAGTCCCACTTGGGATTATTTTGGACAAAATGATATGAATGCAGAACTTTTTTTATTTTAAACTGACACAAGAGTAGAATGCTGATGGGTTCTACAATACTGATTATTCTAACTATGGCGACGTTTAGATAGGTCGTTTGCCATTAACATTCCTATTTCCAAGGTTTTGAAACATCAGGCAGCTACCCCCCCCCCCCTCTCTCACACACACACACACACACACACACACACACACACACACACACACAACAAAACAACAACAAAAAAACCCCTAACAAACCCTAAAAGCACAAGTATTACAAAAGAACATATTGACCAGATGATGGTGGTTTTAAAATCAGCAAACTTTACAAAAGCCATCTGGGAAAAATTTCACTAACCCACAAACCTGCTGGTGGTGCTTAACTGAACAAATCTGGTACTTCCAAGAAATTTGTCATTTTTCCCATATTTATATGTACATCTTATATGCACACGAATCAATATGACCCGTGTTTGATGTCATTAAAAAGGATGAGGTGGGACACAAATTGAAATCTCTGCATTGATGTCTGATGTACTGCAATCTACTTCCCTGACCTCCACACCTCCACTGTCCACATTGCATTGACCACTTAGCTTCCTGCACTGGCAATGAATATTGGCACTAGTGTGATGCATAATTACACAGCTGTAATGAATACTGGGTTCTGCAAACTTTTATATGAATTAAAACCAGTAGCTCCAAAGTGTTTCATAAGCTAACTAGCGTTAGAAAAAAAACGACTCTGCTAACAGAAAGTACATTTTGCTAACTAACATACGCCCTCAATCCAGTTCTGTTTGAACTGTTTTTCCTGTTGGCAAACTGATACACTTAATGGCTAATAATGTTGTTTGTATACTGAAAATAGGTCATTTTAGTCCATTGGTAAGTACTTGGCAAGCAGTGTGATGTGTGTAATAATCTGTCACTCTGCATTTAAGGTAATACTGTAAATGAGATGTTCTTGGTGTGAAATTAAAATGATGAATTCATCCAAAAAGTGTTAAAGATGCATAAATACTAAAATGGGACATTTAGCCATTTTTTGTTGGATTGCTAGAGAACATTATGACTTTGTAATATATTATTTAGATAAGATCCTACAGGGGCGTTAGATTTACCCACGAGTTTGGTTGTTCAACTCAAGTTCAGGGACAAATAGACAAACAAATGCACAGACAGAAAGATTTTATAACAGAATATTGCTGCACTGATTTTTAACAAAGAAAGAGTTCTGGGTAGTGAAGGCTTGCATCTTTTAAAAAAAGCCCTTTAAAGTCTTGCAGCTAAATGCTTGGCAACGTTGGCACAAAGCGCTGAAACTGCTGATGCGAACATCTAAAATAGAGACACCGTGTCCGTCAGCACTCACTGTCTGCTGCTCGAGGCTGATGGAAGATGGCCTTGTTAATTATAACCGCTGTGTTTTCTAGTTTATAACTGACTCTATGGTGCTTGTATACATGAATGCAGTCTTACAGGATAATGCTCACCCTGGCTCTCTTGGTTTACTTAACAGGGATAAGCACTGTGCATATTTTAGAATTCCAGTATTCAAAAATGTAAAATTAGTACTACTGTAAACCTACGAGAGACTATTTGGCAGTTCTGTTAAGAGCCAGGCAGAGAAGTGCTGCCTGTAAGATTACTGTTACAGAATATCTTAGGGATTTTTAAAATTTCTAAAACCTGGTAGTGTGAAATGCGTATATAGAGTACATAGATTTTTTTTCTTCGTTTTTTGAAGGAACCAGCCCTGTAACAAGTGGGAAAATGCAGTGCCATCTTTTTTTTTTTAACTTCAATACAAATGATCTTTTGCATACGTCAAAGTGACAGAGCAAGAAACAGTGGCTGAGGCACAAAAGGAGAACCTCTTCAGAGAGCAAAAAGCAGATAGAGCTGTGGTCAAAACGACTAATTTCCCTTATGAAATCCACCCTGTAAGACCTCCTGGAATAGAGTTTATTAAATGGTGGCTTATCATTACACTCTCACTATAGATAGCCTTGGAATCCCTTATAGACCTTGCTAGCCTACTTTCAGCGCCTCAGAAAATGTGACTGAAGAGTGGAGCAGGTTTTTCCTGCTCTCTGATGGTTTGACCTCTGACCTGCTTGTTTATAACTGCGTAGGAGGTGTCAGATTTTCTCATTGGATTACTGCTGGTTTTTGTCTGTCTGAATATGACATGCATCTATATATATATATATTTTTTTTTTTTAGCTTGGCTGACATAAACCTGCATTGTGTATTAGCTCAGAGATGCTTAAGGGAAAAAACAAATCCCTTGTAGTTCATGGATTTATCCTTCTGCTGTCTTCAATGCTGCACATTCCATTCTCCTACTGGTAAAACTGTCCTTGAATGCTGTTTGTGTGTTATGGGTAGGTATATATCATTGTGTCGAGTGGTTTTTAGCAGGACGGTATTCCAAATGCTCCCCCACTGCTGCAAGAGTAATTTTGCTTGTATATAGCCCCACTTGGTTGCTTGTCTTTTCACCACTTAGCAATCGATTCCCCCTCACTGCTGGACTCCCCGCCCTCTCTCTCAACCCCTACATCATCCCAAAAGACTGACTGTCAGAATGAAGGGGAAAGGGGGTACCAAAAACAGAGACAAGAGCGAGTGAAACAAAGAGAAACGCGTGTAAACAAAGAGACTGAGGAAGAATGTGAGGGGAAGTCAGAATATTGAACAGGAAATAGAAGTGCCATTAAATGTAAATGAGGGGAAGAAAAAATTCAGCGATGCATGCTTTTACCTCATTTTACTTGTCATTATATTAGATATAAAAACAGAGTGAAAGGTCTGACCAGCATTTAAGCTGAGTGATAACAAGTGCTAATAAATGATACCTGATTTTATTTAAAGGTTTATTGACACATTAAAGTCCTGCTTGTTACCGTAGAGCAGGGGTCCCCAATCCCAGTCCACAAGGGCCGGTGTCCCTGCAGGTTTTAGATGTGTCCGTGATCCATCACAGCTGATTTAAATGGATAAATTACCTTCTCAACATGTCTTGAAGTTCTTCAGAAGCCTGGTAATGAACTAATCATGTGATTCAGGTGTGTTGACCCAGGGTGAGATCTAAAACCTGCAGGGACACCGGCCCTCGCGGACTGGGATTGGGGACCCCTGCCGTAGAGTTGTTTTTTTTTTTTTTAATGCTATATATCTCAAGGACAGACAGAAGAAAGCTTCTGTGTGGCCTTAAACAAACAAACAAACAAAATGAATCCAACAGGCTAAATTTATTACACAATTACTAGAAGAAGAGTGGAATAGTTTTTTGGACCACAGAATTTGGCAGACTTTGGAGCATTCATGTAGTCCAGCATCAGTGTTTTGGCTCTGGGCTAACTCTAATCACCTCCAAATTGTTGCGAGTCCAAACATTTGCTCACACAATACAACATGCCAAAGCTAGACGGCACAAACACGCACCAAATCCACCTATCTGCAGCCTCTCTCCCTCGCTTTTACTCCGCATCCACACACCTGCCCTCTGACACAAAGTCGGTCTCCCGGTCCATCCCTCCATACCTTAATGAGGAAGCTCATTATGGACAAACATGCTGCTGCTCCTCTGAATAAGCAACTAGGACAGCTATGCTGCTCAGCTGAGTGTGGAGCTGCAGGCTGAATATTTTATTGATTTTGCAAGTCCAGCTGTTGATCTATCTTGTGCATCCTTGTCATTAATATAGTGAGTGCAGAACAAAGGCCTGTGTCCTGTGAGTTCATCAGACTGCGGTAATTGTTAAGTGGTTGCTTTATTGTGCTGTCTCTGCTCAGGGTCAAGACATTTTGGTTACACCTAAACTGAGTTTATGATCTTTGCTGGTTGTTGTATTTTGATGTAGTGTTTATACATATATATTTGTTATAGTTGATAAGCAGTTGTGCATTGTTGTGCTTGGGGATTCTTTTAGTGCTATGTTTAACGTTTTCAAGGACGCAGCACATATGGATTCCAGACTTCTCATTTACTTAGAATGGGGTGATACTATGGTTCACTTTCTTTGCTTTGTTTGTGCTGGGAAGAAGAGTTGAGAAGCCTTTTGAAATACTAGTACCAGCACCAGCCAATCGAATCGCAAAGTGAAACTATCCTGAGAGAGCACGATTGTTACTGGTGCAGTTTAAACATAGTGGATAGTATATGGCCACAACTAGGTGAGCTTTTGCTAACTGGTAATGAAAGCTCTAGGTGTGATAACAGTGGCAGTTGGAGCCTGCTCGGCTTCATGGGCACTGGTTTGAGCCGTTAGACTGGACCTTTCTACCACGTGTGTGCTCTTTGTGCCCTTTAGGTCATTTTTAATGAATTGTCTGACTAATATTATGTTTTGCTGTGTGGTACAGTCCTTTAACTGGAAGTCTGTGCTTTAGTTTTGGTGAGTGAAGCTGTAGTATTTTTTAATATGTGTATTTCTGAATCAGGCTTTCTAACCAAGCCATCCAGCATTAGCTGATAACTTGGCAATGACTGTATTACATACAGATATAGCCACTTGTAAAAAGAACAGTTCAGATCCATACGTTATGCTGCCTATGAACACAAGCTACAGAAATCTGGGTACCAATACGAATAAAAGAAGAACAAGTTAGTGAAAAACATCGGTGGATGTAGTTTGCATGGATTTGCAGAGGCTTTAAAGACACTTAAAATAATTACAAATCAATTTTCTTGTGTGCCTTTTCATTGGATTTCTGTTATTGTTAGCTAAACTGATAACATAAAAACAGAAATGATGATGTTTTTGAGTTGTCCCGGGTATCGTTTTATTGTCTAGATCTCCTAGAGACAAATTACACATTCAAGATTCACTCAGTCTGCAGATAAAATGCAGACTTATGTGTCTGTATAAAGCATTTTCCAGCTTTCTAGGTTTCTTTGAGGCTGTAGAGGTCAAAAGCCACAATACTTGCCCCATGCCATATTCCTTAGTCTTCAATTCTCTGCAAAGTTGTAGGGGGAGATGAAGCTGTGTTCTTTAACCTCCGAAGAACTCTTCCACGGCATGCATTTTTAATTTGTCTTTGATATTTGGGCATATTGGGACCCGATGAATGTAAAAACAAAGGATTACCAGATTTTTTTTTTTACCTGATTTTTGTTTCTAAGAAAAATGAGAGCCACATATGAGGATATTCATTTAAAATTTCAATAGAACAGTAGCAGTATAATAATTGTATAATATAAGCAAAATTGAGTATTTTGGTCTAAATAACCCAAAATGTGATGTCCACATATGTGGATGCCAGGTCCTAGGAGATTAAAGGACACTTGCACACACGCACGTGCACACAAACACGCACACACATACATTATTCTCTGATCCGTTATAGTTCTTTATTTCGCATCAGCTTCATCCTCCTCAGTGAGGAAATGAAGCAGAAAAAATCTGTTAACATCCCAGAAACATTTCGATTATTGAAAAGTGAATGCTAATTTCTGTCGAATTCATTTATTGGGAGACAACAATCAACGGTCCCTGGAACCTAAATGCAACAAACTCAGGGTACAAATAGCGTTATGAAGCAGAGGGAGCGAGTGTCCTAAAAAAAAACTGGTGATTTTTTAACATTCAAATTAAAGATATAGCATTATCTCCTTTTCTAGATAAGGAAAACAAAAGTCTTTGAGATTTTGGGCCCTAAATGTGCTCTTCAGACTGAGGTGTGTTGAAGCTGCGACACAGTCGTCTAATGAAGTTTCTCCTTCTAATGTAATTAATTACAGCACTTATCTGACCAGACAAAAAGCCAGCTCGATGGATTATATTAGGATGCAACATCTCTGCCCTGGATGGCCGACTGGGAAATGGATCGTGATTATCTCACAGTTAGAACAACAGAGACACACAGAGGCCCATCGCTTCATATCAGATCAATTAGCAGTAAGGCTCTCTTCCCCTGCACTACTCGGTGTCATTATAGCACCATTTTCCAGGCTCCAAAGCAACTATTTTGCTATCATAAAGGAGCTGTAACTCTTTAATGCAGAAATGCCGCAGTCATTTCTAGCAGCTCAAAGCCATGCCGATATTCAGGGTTTGAATTCACTAGGACCCCAAAATCATATTGCGCTGTCTTCATTGATTTCATATGAAGGTGAAGCACGAGCAGAAAAAAGACACTACAAGCATCTAAAACGTCATATTTTCAGCATGATCAGAGCAAATCCTTACTTTATGTGACACAAGAAGATGAACTGAAGGAATTTAACAGATAAAAAGTGTCCTTGAATTAAGCAGTCCTTTCAGATCTGTGAAGCTACTACATTACCTGTTTATTAGGGATGAACGCAGAGGCTGTGCAAACAGTCAATATTGCCTGTACTGACTGAGGTGAAAATTGGCTTCTCAATAAGTGGAAAAAAAAATCCTGAATATCTCTCTAAATATTTTAAGTTTGTAGAGGGGATTAGTTTTACAGTCCACACATTCTGTCACAATCAGTGACCATAGAGACATCATGTCTCTGCTGGCTAGAAATGTGTGCACTGACCATCTGTGTTTGTGCGAAAGCTCCGGAGCAGATGGATCTTAAAACTTCCAGTGATTTTCCTCCAGTTTATTTCCTTTTATTTCAAGTCTCTGTATTTTGATGGTGTTAAGCCATGCAACTTCACGATGGGGGCAGTTATTTTTCTCATGTTAAGATATTGTAAACTCATGCTATATCTCTCTTTGTGGGTTTTTTTAAAAACAATTTTATTACTATATTAAGCACTGTGTGAGAGTTAGTCCATTGCAAGTTTGCTCACATCATGTTGCTCACACCTCCCTTGGCAGTCGGCTGGGTAAAGCCATGTTGCGTACGGTCTTTTGGAGCTGGGAGCTCTGACATGACAGCTTACAAAGTGCAATATTTAAAAAGTTTCATACTTCTAACAGTATAAGTCTTTACCACCAACAGCAGATTCTCGTGGCAGCAACCACAGTCTGTGTGTGAAAAATGCAATACCGTCCTTCCCTCCCTCAGGGGAAGAGGCGCAGGCATCTTTATCTCCTACTGGCCGACACTCTCCATATTCCATTGCTAAATTACTTCCTCTGCCTCTGTGATGGAGAAGTAAAAGGAAACGATAAGTCTGAAGGCATGGAAATGGAATTTATATACTGTATAAACGGCAGTTTCTTGTGGGATCCTTTCAAGCCGAGCCTTCTGAAAGATTGGAGAAATGACTCTTTAGGGTCCTGTGAGAGTTGACGGGAAGAAAAGGATCTCCGTAGGAGTGGGATGAAAGAGAGTATAGCATATACCTCGTGTTTTCATCATGTGTTATGTTGTCATATTTTATACTACACTATACCTGGTGTGTGTTGGTGGAGTAATTGTATAGGCTACTGTATACTGGCAAGCAGGGAAACAAAATATTCCCCAGCATAGAGGATTAACAACTATGGGAGTGACAAAAGTTCATAACAAATACAAAATGAGAAATGGCTTTCTACTCTAAACAACAATTACAGATTCACCAAATGTCTACCCTGGCTTTCTCTCCGTGTTTAGCTGTATTTGCTCACATTTCTACATGAATCATGCACACATTAGTTAATAAATTTATTCCAAAAATAACTATTCTTCTTAAAGTACTTATCAGAGTAATTATCCTTCTCTTGACTTAAAACCACACATCGTTTCTCATCTGCTTCCTTCAGAAACACCAAAGCAACAGGAGTACAATAGAGTATTGTAATATTAAGTTGAAAAAAACAGCAGTCGAGGTGTCTCTTCTCTGTTTTTTTCTACATCATGTTTGCTTTTTGTTATTTTTTTGATTTATAACTGTTGTATCCTGTGGTTGGTGGAGTTTAAATTAAGTCATCCAACTGTATGCAGTGGAAAAGAAAACAAGCCTAGAATTTTGTCTGAAGGGCATCTGCATGTGGTGAACCACTTCACGGCCCTGTTTGTTTGCATATTGGGTCTTTTGGGCTGTACATGGAGTGAACTGAGTTAATCAGCTTCACATCAAGGCAACAAAAATTTAAAATAACCCCAGGTTGGAAAAAAATCCCTCCAGACACATCAAACTGATGTAATTATTTACGAGACTGTGTTAGCGTTTAAACACGCCACTTAAGTCGTGGAGATATGAGTGGAGTGCTGGAGCATGAGGCATTATATTACACTTGTTTGTTTTATCTACTGAGAATGTTTTAGCTGCTGTAAAGTTAATGGATCTCATACACAGTGTTCAAGTTGTTGGGATCCTTAGTATTAAAATCGGGTGTTGATTATTTGCACATCTTTTTTTCTTTTTACATAAAAATGCTTTGAAATTTCTGGTGCTATGAATGGGCACTTTTCACAGAAAATAATTGAAACTACAATTTAGATGGAAGAGTGTCTAACTGAAGAATTGTGAGATTTATTTCTTAGAAACTGTTATTTTTTTTTTTTAGAAATCAGCAGGGTCAGCATGCTAAGCCTGTAAATGTGTGATTTGACAGACTGGATCGATACTGCAGTGCCATTAAAAACAGCCAAGCAATAAAATATTTGACTCCGATCTGAATGCAGAGACTCACATTGGCTTCTTTCTGATTTCCTCTATTTCTAAAAGAAGTTGCATGCAAAATGCAAATACAAATGCATTTTATTTTAACAGGGTGCCAATATAAAGCCAATCCGTGACCATAACATAGTGAGAGCCTTCCGACAGAGATACTCAGCTTGACCCTTAGAAATGTTGGTGATAAGGAGCAGCTGCCTCCCTGTGATTCCTCTCATATCCTTGGTATGTCTGGGGTTGCTACTGTTGGTCGCCACCTTCCAGCAGATGCACACTCTGAGGTGTGAGGTACAGCATGCTGGTCTACTGCCCACACCGACTCACTTAAATACCAGCCAATGTGGCCTGACAGCCTCCACGCGCAGCTTGGGGGCACCAGAGCAGCAGCATCAGGAAGACACAGATTAAACATCTTACACATCAGAATGGTTTATCTGTGCGGTTGAAGTAAATCCTTCTTAGCACTTAACTTAGGTGAACTTTGACCTGCAAATTTGGGCTTTTGAATAAAAGCAAGCTGTTTTGATAGTGCAGGCCAGGGCCAGAAAGTCCATAGTGAACTGTTAAGCTTTGTTGTATATCAGCGGATACGTATTTGTGAGAGGAAACGCAGTTAAACAAAAAAGCTGCAGTTGTTACTGTACAATCTGTAATCCTCTTACGTCAATATTGCATTATGAGCAAAAGTGGTATTGCTTCTTAATGTAATAGTCAATGATTATGTGATCAATACGTTCCTGTCCTCGGTAAGAGCTGTGGGTAGTGACAGTGACCTTCCTGTGAAGGACATTCGAGTTCACTCTTAGAGATAAGTGCGAGGAGGGAAGTCATTCAGGGGGGGCTGAGAGTAGAGTTACGGAGCTTCCACATTCAAAGAAGCAAGTTGAGGTGGTTAGGTCATTTGACTAGGATACTTCCTGGATACAGCCTAGTCAAATGCCCTAGTAATTGCTTAGACTTGGACCCAGATAAGCCGTACTTATGGGATGCATGGATGAATGGATGGATGCCTACACACACACACACACACACACACACACACACACACACACACACACACACACACACACACACACACACACACACACACACACACACACAAAACAGCCAGGGATATAAGGCGACTAATGCTGTACAGACTGTAAATCCCTTCTGTTTCAGTCCTATACATGAATATAGTGCACCACACATTATAATTTTTGCTAGCCATGTTATAGGATCATGACAGTCATTGAGATGCAGGCATCATCTTTTACCCACCATCATCACTAAATCAATGTCATCTTAGTCTTGTTACCAACACATGACCAGTTGGATGCAGTGTGTGTGTGTGTGTGTGTGTAAGAAAGAGAGAGTGTGTGTTTCTATGGGGACAGGACACCTTGGGAACATTCTGCCTTCCTGCTTCATTTGAACAGTTTAACCCCATGGCAGTGCTGAAGTAAACCCCGTGTAACCTCACAGATGGCGTATGTATGTTTGTACATGTTTACTTGTGGGAATAGCCCACTTGCCGCACTTCTCCAACACTGGATATTGGCAAACTTCTACCAGTAGTAATCTCACTTCATTTTCCATCAATTAAACTTAATTACCTCTTACAGAGACCCACTTCAGGTCCATTCAAGAGACGTGTATAGATTTCTAT
Organism: Copadichromis virginalis; assembly: GCF_057382275.1. NCBI lineage: Eukaryota > Metazoa > Chordata > Actinopteri > Cichliformes > Cichlidae > Copadichromis > Copadichromis virginalis. The sequence continues at coordinate 37,240,753 of NC_140624.1, read as the reverse complement.
GCAGCTCCTCAACAATGTGAGAGGCAATCTGAAATGATGTTTGATAATGCCCTGATTAATATTGCATGCGTCATCTCGCTTTACTATTAATGTATTCCTGCTTGCTTGTATGGTATCTCTGTGGCCCATCTCTCAGACGTCTCTGCTTGTTATGCTGTTCCCATGTGTGTTTATATCTGTGCGTGTCAGTGGTCAGACCCCCCACCAGCGCACGCACGCACGCACACACACACACACCAGATAAGAACTCATTCTCATGCCCAGGGTGAGTGACAGGGAGGAGACAGTAAAGGGATAAAAGGAAACAATGGGCCACAGATTTTTTTCTTATCAGACACCAAAGAAGAGGCGGCTGGATGAATCAGGCAGAGTGGTACAGATATCACCAAAGTCAGAAATAACCTAATTTATCCCAAAATATTCATGTAGACTCTCTTATTATGGTCACATTACTGTTTCTTTGCAGAACTGACCAAAACCTGTGGTTGATTTCTGTGTTTAAAGATAAGAAATCTCTTATTATAACCTTCTGCAAGGAATATCTATCTTATAGTTACAATGAGCTAAGTTATATGCCATTTTGTGCCCTTGGATTAATTTCTATGAGAATTGTGATCATTGTTTTCAGTCTCTACTGGTGATAACTTTGGTGGTGACTATGCTTTAAATTTCATTCAAAATTAACATTACCAGACTTGTTTATTGCATATAAGTCTTGTGCATTCATTTTTTATTCTATTATTATTACTTATTTTTTTGGTGAGTGGAGCAGTTGCTATTCTCTTGAGGGGAAAAAGGAAACCATTGTTCAACTGGAAACAGTTGTGTCTTAATTATGTTCTTTGTACTGGAAGTGATGGGAGCAGTTCAGCCGCATCTTTTCTTATTAATGTGGGGGCCAACAGTCTGCACGAAAGCACATCAGTCCTGAGGGAATTGTTCCATCTTGACACCCCCTGTGGAGCAGCCAAGGATGACTCGAGAGAGAACAGGAGCACTGAGATAGACACACAGGGGTGGACACAGGCCAGACACCCCTTACGGCTGTTTGGGTTTTCTGTCGCTCATGCGGATGTCAGAGAGTGCTGACCCACGCACCAAATTGCATTTCAAAGTTTGAAAAGTTTGGGGTTTTAAAAAATGTATTTAAAAAAAGAATTTAGATTTGATAAGATCACATAATTGTAAACTAGACACACCAGAGGGTGATTTAAAAGGTTCCCCATGGTTACAAAGGAGTGGAGGAATGTTTAGGTTTTTAGCACGGAGGAAGCTTGGCATGTCCCAGGGCAGTGTGCAGGATCGTGCTTGGACCAATCCAAGGGTTTTTCATGCTTTGTGTCAGCTTATTTGCTACAGTGCCTGTTGCTATTTGAAATTGGCCAGATTGTAGCTTGCAATTGTGTGTGTGTGTGTCTGTGTGCTACATGCATCACAAATATGCTGCCTTATATATGGTGGTTTCCTATAGTATTACTGTGTGGCTTGCATGTTTTGAATCCATTTAATGCTGGATTTGAATCATGGGTGCATAATGAAACAATCAGTCATAGCGGAATAGATTGCTTCCAATCTACCGAATGTAACACAAATCCACCATCATGGCACGTTCTACAGAAGAGTAAACAAACAGTCACATGGTCACAAAATGCTGGTTTAAAAAGTGGATGTGAAACTAATTATTATAGATTTTTTGGTGTCTGTATTTGGTTTCAGGTTTTCAGGTTTCAATGCTCAATTTTTAGAAGTTTTTCTTTGGCAACTTTAAAACTCTTAATCCCAAACTGTGAGACTTATGGTCCCCGAAAAAATTGTGTTTTCACAGTGAATTCAATATTTCTCACAACCCCAACCTGGAATGGAACATTTTCTTTGAATAATTTGTTTTGTTCAAACTCCAGCTGCTCCCAGGCTTCTCCACTGAGATACTGTCCCCTCCCACTGTGGAGGGCACGGCTCAGAGTGATGGTTTAGATGGCCTTTGATGAATTGCCTCCAGAGTGATATCCCTTTATACTGTATAAACTACAAAGCTAATCATGCTGCATGGAGGTCATCAGACATTTTCTGTCCTTTTCTGTTCTTCATCGTATTTGGTGGTGGATATCATCATTATTATGGTTGCTCTTTTCACCTACTCCTGTTTGGAGGCTGTCTGCCTATTGCAGCTACTCAAAGCTCACATTTTGAACATTTTTATTTACAAGTTGAAACATACTGGGACAAGTGCATTGTGGCATACAGTACAGTATTTTAAGGATAGTGTGAACTGACACAGTGCTAAAGAACTACAAGCAATAGAGATTATGTTGTAGTAGTGAAATCTATGTGCAGAAACATACTTAACACTTTAAAGGTAATGGTTGATATGATTTCCATTTTTGTAGAAATCATTCTGTATTTTTTCTGTATTTTGTATTGCAAGTTAACATGACAGCTGTTTTTGCATGTTGTGTGAGCTAGAAAGTTTTGTTTTTTTAATGCAAATGCAAAAGTTCTGCTCCAATAAATTAAAGTCTCTGTTTTTTCCAGCGCAAAACTAAAAGTGTGTTCAGGAGAAGAAATTCTGCCATTGAGCTTTTCCTCTCCCTCGTGTATTTGCTCCTTTTCTCTGCAAACTGTTTGATCAGTGTGATTTGTACAAACAGAGTGTGGCTCTCTTTGTTTTTTGGGCAAACTTTTCACTCAACAGGTGGCGTATCTTAGTTTACTTTTCATTTATTTTTAATGGTTGGTCCTTCAGGCACTGGACTCATGAGCTCTTATCCTGCCCTGGTTTGCTATTGCATTGCCCCCGTGGGAGGGCTCCCTTGAGGGTAAATGGCTTGTAGCTAAGGTCATGCTTTCATTAAGCATGATTCTCTGACTGCAGAAGCTGCCTTGCCAAGCTTTGAGGGCACTATGTGTCAGCAGCCTCCCTCTAATGTCTCATGGTGAAGAGCAAATCATCCAGACTTCACAATATATTAAATACCGACCTGATGAATGGAACAGAAGAAAAATAACTTTTTTAAAAACATTTATTGCTCTCTGTATACTGTAGAGTAGTAAATGTGTGTTTCAAATACTTGATTTTTTTTTTTAACTTAAGTATTTTAATTATGTCTTTAAAATTTACACCAAACTACAGGGTTTACTCTCTTATTAACAGCAACTTTGATCATGGTATAAACCTTAACTGATGATCTCCTCAAGATTAATCAGAATCTCGTTAGTTCCACTGGAAAAATGTCTCCATTTATCCGGAGAAATATGCATCAGCATCTGCTGGATGTATTGGCACATAGTTTGATACAGATATTCATGGCTTCGAAGTGAGATATCCAGATTACTTTGGTGATCCTAATCCTTTGAGGTTCATATCAGCATTTTTGAGTGAAATGTCTCAACACTTACAGGATGATTAAAATTTCATATGCACATGATGAACTATAACAGTAATGGGAATCTGGTGACTTTCAATCTACAGTAGTAGATCTTTTACCTTTTTAATCTTCATCAAATGTTCTTTCCTTTATCAGTCTCAGCTGTAGATAGTAAATGTGAATGTGTGTCTTTGAAGAACAAACAAATGACTGTTAATCTATAAATGATTGAATGAAACATACAAAACAAACATCCAGTGTCCTGATCCACAGCATTTGATGATTCTTGCAATACAGACACATGGGGACAGAGGTCTATTTTCTTTTAATACAGAATGATGTCCCAGTAGAATATGCCAACAACTGGTGCAGCTGCCTCACTGACTATATAAAGCTGTTTATATAAAGCTGCTTCTGTCTACTGCTTTCCCTCTGTCAGCACTGGGTCTCTAGAGGAAGGCTGGGAGAATTTGTGACCATAGACCTGTCATATACATATGCTCTCATGCATACATACTGTACAGTAGCCCAGTTGCCTTTAAGCCCATTAGCTGACTTGCACACAATCCATAAAGTGCAATGACAGGACCTCACCAAGTTGTAAATGTTTGTGTTTACATGTGCTGTAAGTGCATTTGCCAACTTGCAAGTCAGAGGCACTGAAGTAGAGCCATGTGAGGTTACTACTAAGACTGTTTTTTTTTTGTTTTTTTTTTTTTGCAGTGCAACCCTGTCAGCAGCCACTGAAGCATGCTCTCCTGTCTGCTTTAAAATTAAACATTTTTCCACGGGATCGGGTCGGGCTTTATGAGTATACTGCCTCATGCTTCAACCTGCCAATTAGTCCTAGCCTCCACTCCTCAGCACCACTGGTGTAAAACCCAGAAGGATTTGCAAGAAGGCCTTACACGTTCAGAGCCATGTATTTGCCCCAGCTGTACCACATTCTGACCAGGTCATGCTAGTTGAGAGCTGAGCAGCAGAGCTGTGTAGGTGCTCGTTATATTTTTACTCTTCCTTTTACATAATTTTAACTTAGATTCTTCTTTTGGCCACAATTGTTGTCTTTGGGAGCCCAGTGGAGTGTGCTGTACATCTCTTGATTGTTTTCATGAAGCAGCACCAGCAGGCTGAAGTTGGAGTGGCTACAATTTCTATGCACATAATTTGTCTGACTTTGAAAAATGAGTTGACTTTTGGATTTTATGCATCACACTAACTTCAGAGCACCATAGGATGTCAGTCATCTTACTGGATTTTCTGCCATTTTGTCATTTATTAAAAGAAATAAGGAATAAGGATTTTTTTTCCCTACCTCTTCCAAGCATTATATAAATGAAGTTTGAAATGTTACAGGAAGTTACTTGAAAGTCTATAAATACTGTATTTGAACTTCCACATCAATGTTTTGTCGGTAGAATCTCACAATAATGTCCTCGAGCCCTTTTCTGCTTTAAAGAGCAGTATGTCACTGTAATAGAGCAGTAAATAAAAAATAAAAAGATTTGGTGTGCCACAACTACAGCTGCCTTTGTAAAATATCTTTCAGGCATTTAAACCTCCTAAACTGATGCTTGTCGTCAGAAGGGAAACTTAAATGTTCCTTACCCTTTATACCAATTTTGGGAGGGAAAACAACACAAAGAAAAAAACAAAGACAAACACTTGAATGAAAAACATCTAAAAAATATATAATCAATTGATAGGCGGATGAAATAGCTTATTTGGAAGGGTCTGATAATACTATTTGGCTCGGAAACCTGTGTTCGCCTGGAGATAGCGATTTCACACTAAATTATGCAGGGCATCAAGCACGCCAAAGCCATCACTAAGCACTCAATAACTGCCTACAAAGGCTTTAATGGGCTTTACACAAGTTTTATGTCTGATATATTTTAGCATTACTTCACTGGAATCATCTAGAAATCTCGAGAAGCTGTCGCATTTCAGAACAATGCCGAAGCCTTAAATTGTTTGGCTTTTGTACTCCATCAGATGAGCCTTTAATTGGAGCACTTGGGTGTATTATCTGTGCTTTACTCCCTCTGATCAGTAGGGAAAATGCCCTCACGAATGAATTAGTCATCTACAAAAGATTACTGCTGCTGTAAAATGGCACGCGTCTCATTTTGACCTTCGTAGCCATGTTAAAAGCTCCGTGGTCACCTACAGTGGCACAGGTGGAGGGTTGGGTGGATCCAGAGCTGGATTTATTCTGCTATGTCTTATTTCATCTTCTATTTCAGAACATAATCAGAGTATACCTTGATGATTTCAAAGTATCAGTATTTTTTTTTATGTCTTATGTCATTAACATTAATTTTCTAGGAATATTTGAAAAGTTCCATCGTTGTGGTTTTTAGGAACTCTCCGAAGCCAAAAACTGCACTTCCCCTGAAAGGCTGCATGTTTTTAGCTTGTTGTTTTAACAGTTTTCTTCCATATACAGTTATTTAAAACAAAACAGACGCAATTTTTAGCCTTCTGTGACTATGATAACACAAGGGGGTTAAACAAAGAACTCCTGAGCAATGGAATTGCTTATAAGACTTAGTGATTTATCAAGAACGAGTGCATATCCGCAAGAAGCTGACATATGTTTTAATTTGTTTCTTCTATTGCACTCTGGATAAAACCATCCATCTTTCCCTTTTATGAGTTGTTTCCAAAGGGCCCGCCACTATAAAGTGTCACCAGCACTCAACTGTCTCCTATTAATGCACAAACTCCAAACCCATGTGAGGAGCTTGCCTGGAGCAATTGGCTGTGTGCTGTGTGTTTCTCTAAGGAGCAGAAATGTCACCGAGCAAGAAAAAACAGCAATCATCTCACCCCTTGCTCTTTCTCTTTTTCAATATTCTGTGAGGTCTAGGAAGCAATGAATAAACAATAGGGGAAGCAAGTATTACATGCACAGCCCAGAGCTTAAACGGTAGGGCAAATACAGCTGCTGTTCTTTTCACATGCCCGACTCAGTCATGACTGCCCTGGCTTGTGCCTATTTGACAGATAGTATGTCCTGGACTCTGCCTGATCGGGATACACATTACTCCATTATCAAAGAGGTACAAAACAAACCAAACCTACCAACTGCTTTTATCTTTTATTTTTCTTTTATTTTTTCTGGTGGAGAGAGAGAAACAACACAATGACGATATGGGTGGGGGGTGGGAGTAGAGAAAATAGGATGAGAAAAAAAAATAATTGAAATGGTTTGTAGCCCATCGGCCTGGAAACCTTATATTATTGCTTTTATGTTTCCTTCCATCTGCTGTTCCTCATGTGGCACTTTTCTTTAGGCACACCCCTTCTCCTTCTATCCAAATGTTACGTCAGTCCTTTTCTTCCAGGTACATATAAGCTAATGTAGTATTTGAATTACTAAATATTTTAAAAATGCATTGTCATCATATCTGGGATATAAGTCATTTAAAGCCTCTCTGCTGCCAAAAACATGTCGTGTTGTTGCAAATGATCGCTTTGATTTTAGAGTTGTAGGCAACCAAATGTAGCCTTCTTCTTCTTCTTCTTCTTCTTCTTCTTCTTCTTCTTGTAATGAAAGATATCTGGTTTCCATTCTTGCCATTTTTCAATTGAATCTGTGAGTGCTCCCTTGGGACAATAACAGGAGAAAACACATTATGGTAATAGCTCACCCTGCCTTTTAGTCTTGTTTGTGTCCCCTCAAAAAACCCCACCATTAAACAAATTACTTCATGTTTTGCTAAGGTAAAGCTTGTAAAAGATGCTTTTCAGAATGCTAAAGCAGTTACCAGAGAACTTGAATTTCTTTGAATAGTGGGGAGCTAAAGATGCTGAGGTGCAGGCCTTTTACATTAAATGAAAACAGTAATGGTGGGGCAAAGAAATTGACTGTGTATCGAAGAAATGGAGCTGACCAAAAATCTAATTCCTAACTTTGCTTTGTGGACACTTCCCTAAAGCAAAATGAAAGTCAAACGAATGACAGTCAAAACGCGGAAGCAGGCTGGGTGATGGAGGCAGACAGGTTTGACCTATTGCACTTGTAGCTCTCGTCAAATTAAACACGCTTGCTCACTTAGGGAAATACACACGAGAGATCAGCCGGTCATTGCTTATAAGTGTGAGTGCATTTACACCCTAAGGTATAGTAGTGTGAGGACACTTGAACTAAAACCTTCTCTTGTCAGATACAATACAGCACATGAGACTCCTTTCATGCTGCAGCTCACAGTGTCTGCCTTTATCACAGCTTTGACCGTGGTCCTCATCACTTCAAGCTAGAAAGCTGGTGGGAAATGTGTTTGACCTTGGTAATGCTTCGAGTTCATTTTAACTGCGCAGATCTCCATGAGCAGTATTGAATTCACTACTCTAAGGCATTTGAAATAAACTGACCAACTAATCAATTGCTGTCCTTAGATCCCTCTTGAGAAAAGGTTAGCCATGCCTAAGGTCAGAAACTTAGTGAGCAACAACCTTCAGGCTACTGATTGTGGGTGTTAATAGCCTACCATTACCCATAACCTTTATTCACACTTATAAAAACAGCCCAACGCAGCCAACCCCATTTACAGACTGCAGCTTTTTCCAAAAGATATTTTGGATTAATCCACTGGACTTGATGTCCAGCAGGTTTTGCCAAGCAGTTGGCAAAAACATTTTTTCATGATTTGCTGGATTAAATGAGACGTGAACCTAGTAAAATTACATCAAAGGTAAATGCTTATGTGTGCCCTCACATACATCATACCATCTTTGAAATATGAGCTCAGAATGTGCTAGTCAGCTTGTTTTGAGGATGCTATTCTCCTAACTTCATCCAAAGATATAAAATAACCTTTTTTTTAATAGAAACATTCTTAGACTTATAATCTTGATAAAAAGATTTGTTTTAGGTTCAAGGTTCTAAATTTGGGCAAAAAAAAAAGTAACATTTTTGCAACTGGCTTGACTTGATACAATCTCTCCTCTAAATTTCTCTGGAGGCCGTTGTGGTTGCCAGACCTGTCCGCTGGTGTCATGTCAGCTGCTTCCTGGCCAGATTATATCATCCTGATGCCTTCCCTGTAGCAGTGACATGCATGTTGAACTAAGAAGTCACATAAGGATGACACACTGGCTATACTGTGTTTGGCAAAAGACATATATACATGTAATACTGAGTAATCAAATCGTATCTTTGTTGTGATCTTACAGTTTACTCCAGAGACTCAATAAGAAGACTGGTAATAGTCTTGAATCTGAGTAGTCTCCAAGCCCTGCTGTATATGACAGAAGTGCTTGTCAGATTCCTCCACATCCATCAGATTCAGGGTTATTGAAAGTGTCACTGTCACTTTGTGTTTGCGCTTGGGTGTGTGCGCGCAAACACATTGCAATTGGATGTACCTCTCAGAAAGCCTTTTTCTGCCTGTGTGTGCGTGCATGCTTAGCACTGCAAACTTTCGTGCTCATGTGCGTGGCTGTCCTGTCCACTCTAGGCTGTTGTGATTTCACCTCACAGTGAAAAACTCTGAGTGACATGCATGATAGCAGTGAGCAGGGATGCTCAAGAAAAATGCCCCCAAGTGGACAGTAAAAGTGGATTTGAGTAGCACTAGTGTGCGTGTGAAAAATGAAAAACAAAGCAGACGGCCTGGTTTTGAGAATTCAACACAGTAAACCAAACTGAATAATTCATAATTTATTTGGATGGCTTTTCAACCCAGGCAAGGATTAGGGGAGATGGCTGGGCCCTGTTTTTGTGGTGGCCCTGCTGCTACGTGTCTTACATTATTAAGATGTGCACGCTTCTTTGTTGATCTTAAATGGTACAAGATGATGGCAGGAGGTAATAGTGATTCTATGGTCTTTCCTGTGTCCCCTAATGGCTCTGACGTTATGGAAGAGAGCATGGTTTAGCAATAAAATAAGACAGGTGAGATGGGTACGGGAGTTTTCCAGCACTTTGTGACAACTGACAGCTTAATGGCTTTCCCTGGTTTGAAAGCCCCGTTTAAAGTCCCGCTGCTGTTATTGTTGGAAAAAAAATACAAAACTGGTGACTGTGCTGTGAACCTGCTTTTCTGTTTGTATTCTTGTCAAAAAATAACAAAAAAAATCTTTCCAAGAAAGGAAGTATTTCTCTTTTTTGGATACAGCCAGGGTGAAGTGATAACTGTTCCACTGTGCCTGGAAGAGAGTCTGAAAAAGGACAGAGAGGAAGCGTAAGCATGACAGTGGGTCTTGTAGAGAGAAATTCACTCCAATAAGGTCCCATGACAAGGCCAAAACAAAATCTGTCTTTAGCTGAACATCATATCTCTCTCATACAAAAAAGGAGCTGCATTAATGATTGAGACCTCTTACAGAGTTGTGACAACAAAGATGACACTTGCTGTTTTGCTGGAAAGTTCTCCGAAGGGGGACCTGTGAGACTCTCTAGTTAAGGGCCTAGATCCTGATTGAATGACCTTGTCCCCAACCACCTTTATCTCAGCTCAGGAAGCTGAGTAGCTGATCTACTAATTGAAAGGTTGGTGGTTCAATCTCTCGCTGCTCCAGTCTGCCATCCTTGGGCAAAAATCCTGAGTTGATCCTGATGTGTTCATCAGGGTGTGTTGTATGTTAAAGAGAGTGTGTGAGAATGAGTCATTTTATATAAAGTGCTTTGAGTGTTCAAGTAGAATAGAAAAGTGCTATAGAAGATCCAGTACATTTACGATCCTGAATTGCCTGATGTTAATGAATTTTACAAGCCCCACCCAACCAAGTTATTGGACTTTGGGTTGCATACTTGTTTGGCTCTTTTTATATTCCATCACCTTAGTGGGGGTTTGAGTTTCAAGTTGAAAATATACACCTATTTGGCAGTAAGGATGAGCAAGTGTATATTCAAAACATTGGTTGTTTAGAATATGATCTGTATAATCATGTTTGGTGTGGTACTTCTCTTTCCTATTCCAATTGACGTTTGTACCACTCTTTCATTGATGTCACTGACACACTAGGAATCCTTTCTCTGCATCTTTTCATTTTGGAATTGGGGAAAAAAGCCACATTGTGGTTCCCCTTTTCTGTGTCCACTCCCCTCCCCCAGTCTACTCCATGCTGTCCCTGGTGAGACATGCTGAATGGAGACCCATAATGAGCGCCTGTCTGTTTCAGCTGACATAGTGAGCTGTCTGAAGCGGTGATGTGTCACTTCTCCCTCCTTCTCCTCTCTCTCTCTCTCTCTCTCTCTCTCTCTCTCTCTCTCTCTCTCTCTCTCTCTCTCTCTCTCTCTCTCTCTCTCGCTCCCTCTTCTTTCTCTCATTCTGTCTGTCTGCAGAATAAAGGGAATCCTCCCCCCAAATGCTTCCAATTTCCACATAGAAGAGGTTCATTCCTCCTTTAGTGAGGTCCCTGTGGCTTAGATTTGAGTTACACACACTATCACACACTTACACATCAGTAAAGACTGTCTTTTCCCTTTACTGAGACCTAACCTTGCTCTGCTTTCATTTGAAAGAGAGATGATGAGGGAAAAAAAGGACTGTTTAAGAGCTTCATGTCATTTTCACCGCAGGTGTTTTTCACTTTTGGAATTGCATTATGAGTTTTCACCCTCTTTGTGACAATTACAGAAAATAGCTTAGTTTGTTGCAGTGCTGTCACTTTCTGAAGCTGTGCTGTGCATTGCCACAAATTGCCTAATTCAGAATCTTCAACCATGGTCCCTCTAGTGCAAAACAGAGTTTGTTTTTCATTAGGGTAAGTGAGGCAGTTGGCGAGAGCACATATGTCTGGCAGCAGTAGCAGCAAGAACGACAGCCTGTTTACATGTGAGTGAGCATCCTGATAAACCTGGGTCTTTTTATCATAAGCCACGGAGTGCATGATACAGAGATGTTAAAAAGGTAGGTGATATTGTAAGCTCTCAAAGGGAAAGGTAGTTTTTCATAGATCATTGCTATAAATTCCTCTGTAATAAGAATAAATGAAAAATAAAAAGTTTTCACACAGGTTGATTCACTAGGCCACTTTGAAGTGTGAAATCTGTAGCTGAACTCAGGTTTGTTCTACCAGACAACTAGTGTAACATCCACAAAATGGTTATTGAAAAAGTTGTGTTGCAGCCCCAGAAGGTCTGCAACACATAAGAACCGCCAAAACACACAAAAGGTACATGACACATTTGACACTGTCAAACATTCAGTTTGTCATTGTTTTTTTCATGCTTTGCTTTTTTTGCACAACAAGGTCACATTTTGAAGGATTTTAGACAGTAAATGAAAGAAGCTTGCAATCTTTTTTATTCGCCAGCAAGGAGAGACTTTTGTCTCAAACAACAAAAAATAAGATGGCAAAATTTGAAATTCCTAAACATTATGTCACAAACTAATGGCCGATGCCATGTTGGCAACCTCCATCTTTAATATACAGCCTATTGACATTCACAGAAATTCATGTACTCGGATATCAAAACCAAGTGTATAATTACATACATTTGTGTAGCCGTTGCAGTGTAGAACTGTTCAGAGATATCGGGGGTTTTCCACCTCTAAGTCTTATTCCTCAGTTAATCGACAAGGCGAGCCACTGTACACTGAACACCTTGTATGATGTATTATACAGTGTTTATTGATCACTTACAGAATGAATGCCATCTCAGGACATTGACCGATCCAGAATGTATGGAGAATGGATTTTTGTGTTTGAATAGCTTGCCCTAATGCACCCATTTTATCTCTTGAGGCGTTCAAGTGCGGTGTTTGTTACAGCACTACTGTGTGTGGCCTTATTATGTGATGTAGTAGTGAGAGCTAGACGTTTGAAGTAAAAATTAATAACAATAAATCCACATTTAAATTATTTTACATTTTTTGTTTGTGACCTTATTTCTTTCTTTTAATAGATTTCTGTCTAGGGTGGAGTCTTGGAATGGTTCACACATGCTGATTTTCCCTAGGAGACACGCAGCAACATTTTCCAATGATTTTGGTTGAAATATAAATGCTATTCTAAGAAAGCTAAGCATACATCATTCTTTGTTTTGTTTTTTTGTAGTCGATCCCATATATTTGGAATCAACAGTCAAAAAGCAATGAATCCCTTTTGTGTTCTGTTTGTTTTGTATCTGTCTAAGACTCTTCCTCACACATCTCTCACCAACAAACACACTCATATGAAAATTTGCAAGCACACATACTGTCACACATGCTCGAGTGCACACAAAGAAGTGAAAACACCAAAAAAAAGCACTACCCACATCCTGTTTAGTGAGCTCCCTGCAAGCCATGGTGAGTGTTTGTACTTCAACCACAGAAGCCGTATGGAGCCTCAAACTCCTGCACTTATCTCACCGCACTCTGCTTAACCTGGCAAACTGTCTGAAAACATTCCCTCTACTGTGTTACGCTCCACAACAAACAGGGCTCAAACAGTTTGGCAGATACAAGATGAATCTCTTTCAGCGGCAAAGTGGATTTGGGTTCTGAATCGGGGAATGAAAGGAAGAAAATAAACTTGCTTTTTTTTGCCTGTTTTGTATGTTTTAAAACAAATAATTAAATTTTTTCTGTATTAAAATGCATTTGGATATTTTTTTTAACCATAAATTGCAGTATAACAAAATAATACAACATATCTGAGAATGTGATTACAAAAGTTATGTTTTCTGTTAGTTGCATTTCCAAGGTTGACACCACATGTAAACTCTCATGTACCTTTTAATTGAAGGTGCCTGAAAAAGTAAACGAAGATGGATGACTCGCATCGTTTCACAGACAGAGTTCTGTATTGGTGATGATACACAATGCTTTTTAATCCACATAACCAATGATACGATCACATATTTCACAATATTTTTATTACATTAATAATGGAGCAATAAATAGTTTGTGTTGTGATGTTAGCCAGGAAGCAAAACTGCATCTTGATAGAGCTGGAATCTCCAGTAATAAAGCTGCTATTTTTGTGCTCTGCTTATTTTACAGCTCACAAATCATAAACATTTTTTTTTTACTCCAAGAACCAATAAATAAATAAAAACAATAAAATAAAGTGGAATAAGGCTAGAATGCTAATTTATAGCAGGCGAAAGAGTGTCTCTTTATGTAGGAAAACAGAGATCTAAGCTCAGCTGTGGCAACAACAAAATGCCATAGAGTTTCTGAGTGACATGGAGAGGCATTAACCTGCCTCATGAGAGGGAATTATTCACCAGTGTAGAGCCTTGCTATGGTGGCCACCTAACTTCCAAGCCCCAGCCCTATCCCTTTGCACCACCCTCATCAGCATGCATTATTCTTTTTTTGGTGTCTGTTCACATTGGCTGACAAGCTCAGTTTGCTTGGCGTAGCCTGGAGGTACAACCACATCACACATACAGCGCTCCCGTTTCTCTCGCTGTCGCACGGGCTGTTAACAGTGGTTTCAGAGTCAGGAAATGTGAAAATATTCAGCGTGAAGTGGAAGGTGGTGGGGTTGGGGGTGGGTGGGATTTGACTAAAGAGAAAAAGGACTGGGGGAGGGGTTGGGGGACTTGAAAGTGTGACACCACACAGACTTGCCAGTGTTGGCTGATGCGTCTGGCCATCGTGAAAGGTTAACAGGCACCAACCTCCCCTCTGTCCAATGTGACATGACACTCTCTCCGCTGCCATCGCCCGCTTTGATGTGACGTTCGCTCACGGTTCATGAACTCTGGGGGCCTTGAGTGGGATCTTTCACTTTGTGTTGTGTGGGACATCATAAAGAGCGGCAGCACAAAGAGAGCCCAATTAACTATTTTCTGGATTTTTGCCGTTCTTTGATCTGTTGCATACAGACTAATGACGGAACTTGCACACGCACAAACAGTCGCCCATGCAACTGTAAACACATATCCATGCCGCACACTCACACACAGTGTTATGGTCCCCCCCTGCCCCGCCCAGAAACACATTGTCTCCCTTCAGAGCGGACATTAATAAGAAATGAGTCCTTTTGAAGCGTAGCTGTGGGTTGTCAAATCTCTAGCGACATCATCTCACCCAAGAATAGCCTCCTCCCATCTTTTAACATACACTCCTACACATTCAACCTTCCTTTGTGCATATGCAACACTGTAAGGAGAGTCTGTATCCAAAGGTGTCCTAACTTGTTACCAAAATGTATTCAGTTCCTGGAAACACACATGATCCCCACACTTCATGTTTACTGCAATGCAAGATAGTAACACAATTTTTGTTCTCTCTGTCTGACGTTGCCTGCACCCACTCCTCATTTACTTTGAACATTGATTTGTGGTATTTTGGCTGGATGGAGAAATCAAAAACCAAATCACACCTGTGGTATTGTTCAACTGTGTGTGTGTGTGTGTGTGTGTGTGTGTGTGTGTGTGTGTATGATCAATTTATTCCTTTAGTTCAGGGGTGTCGAACTCCAGGCCTCGAAGGCCAGTGTCCTGCAGGTTTTAGATCTCACCCTGGGTCAACACACCTGAATTAAATGATTAGTTCATTACCAGGCCTCTAAGGAACTTCAAGCCATGTTGAGGAGGTGATTTAGCCATTTAAATCAGCTGTGTTGGATCAAGGACACATCTAAATCCTGCAGGACACCGGGCCTTGAGGCCTGGAGTTCGACACCTGTGCTTTAGTTAAAGGCAGAAGGGCAGAAAACAGTTATCAGTACATCAGGAAGAAAGGTGGGATCCCCCCATTTCTCTGCTCATATTTACAGGGTTTTTTTTCCTTTTTTGATGTGATGTGAATGCAGGGTTTCCTCCATCCCAACTTACTTTTGATGTACAGCGTGTGTTTGAAGCTTAGCCTGTCACTGCAATATCTCTGGTAATGTAAAGCACCCCATGCCCTCTTTGTCACCCTGAACAACCCCCTCCTGACTGTGCACACACTCTCGCCCATGGCGGATTTGCTTCCCAGTTGCTTCTTGCTTTGATGGTGTGATACAGTTGTTAAAGCACGACACTCTTTTATCTTTTTTCATGCCTTCATGGTGTGATTAGGTGTTCAGTGTTTCCTGTCAGGTCACAAACCCAGTTGTTCCTTTGCTGTCAAATTACATGACTAGAACTAATGCATTATGTGATGACAACATGTCCAAATTAGTGTTATTTGTAAAAAAAATAAAATAAAAATACTTGATTACTCTGAGTACAAATGCACATTAAACAAACTACATTAAATTCAGCCTTTATGATTTTCTGAATGCAATAAAATTTAAATTATAAGAAGTCAGAAAAATCTGTTGGAATTGCTTCCAACAATGTAAACTGCCACTCACAGTATGTCACGCCATGGAATCTATCTTATAGATGATAGCGAACTAGCTATCTCACCCTCAGTTCATACTTTCCGACATCCTCGTCTCTCTGCCTGACACCTGTTATACTCATATGAAAGATGTGCCTCCTCCTCGGTGCTGCTGCTTTAAGATTCGCTTTGTGCTGCCGGTAAAAGCTGCCTCAATACACAGTCTGAAAACCTGTAAATTGTCAGTGTGAATTCTGCACACAGACAAGATTGTTTCTTTTTTTTTCCAGTAAAAAATGTTTTACCACAACTTCACATGGAAAAGTATCCTAACACGCTGCACGTGAACATGTAGGAGTAGATCGGTTATACAGGATAGACCACCGCACAGACCAACACACTCAGCAAAGAAAAATAAGCAAAAACAACAATGGTTTGACCACCGTAGGTGTCCCCGCCCCCTCCTCAGCACAAACCTCAGGCTGACCAGAGGTTTCGAGGAGTGACGCGGCATCCCCCGAGTCCACCTCTAAGGGGAACACGCCTTTCCCAACCAACCCACTGCCATTTTCCCCATGTTTGCCAGAGCTGTGAGCTGTAGAGTTTTGGGCAGCGGGCCTTTGTGTGTATGTGTGTGAGAACTTACCCTCTGTGAACTTTGGTTTTTCTTTCTTTTATTGTGAGCGAAGGTGTGCCCTTATTGTGATAATTAGTTTGTCATTGTGGAAGCAGGTAGGGGTTCTCTGCCATTTTTGTTTCAACTGTTTTCTCCTGGTTTGGTTAGACAGGGAGCTCAGCCATTGTATTTTGTTTTTGGTTAGTGAGTACTTGGTTTTGATTTCTAGCTAAAGGGGGGTGTTTTGTTTATTGTTCTGGCCTTGGAGACCCTGAAGAAAAGAGCTTCCCTGTGTTTTCGTACTGTAGTATTTTTAGGCAATAAATCTTGTATACTGACATCTTTGTTGTCAACATTGGTCACGAGAGAACTGTAATTTTTATATTTGCACATATCACCAATGGATCTTTAACATAAATGTGCCGGGTGAGGATTCATTGTTCATCCTTAGTTGGTTAGTGTAGTTTATTTTATGTAACACATTTCTAAATGCTAAACGCGCTCTCCCATGTCCACATGTAACCCTGCCATTTATTTCCCTCCTCTGCTGGCCCTCTTATATACACACCATGTTGACTTGTACACGGCATTTTCACCAGGAACAATGTATTCATAACTAACTGACAGACAGTAAAAGAGCTTGTAAACTTTGTGGTTAGTGTCTGACTTCTTTTACAAACATGGGGCCGTATGCACCCACGAGGCAGATACTGTATTGTCAGAGGCCTCTGACCCCATGGAAATTATTTTTGGATATTAGGGCATAACCAACGTTTTCGTCTGCTTTTAGGCTTTTTTCACATGCTGTTTTTCTTTCTTTCTTTTTTTCTATTGCATGCAGCAGGATACATTTTCCAGTAAATGCTTTCTAGATTTGTTTGTGAACTCGTTGAATATGTTGTTCGTACACCACAATAAATTTATTTTGTGAGCTATTAATGGTTAAAGTGCTTTACACCGCTTTGTGTTTCATTCTGGTCTCTCTCTTTCCTGTTGATTATACTCTTGCCTCATTTGTCACAGCGTTTGAAAAGTGTGTCATTTCCTGTGTGTTCGTGGCCTGACCCTATTCCATTTATCAGCTTTTTGTGAGACTCTAATTGTCATTGGTCTTGGCACAATGTTGTAGCCTTTTTTGTGCTCACCAACAATTATTTCATATTCAACCTGAATTTTCACTTGCAGTTCTCCATTCTGCAAAGCCATTAATGTGCGGTTATGATCAGGATCTCCATCATGACAAATGACATGATTCATGTGCAACTTCCCATAAAGCAGTTTCCCATTTATTAGTGATTCATTATGAAGTCTGTTTTTTTCATGGTATTACCAAGGCTAAAATATATTGCAGGTATCTCACAGATTGAGGTTATAGTAAACTTTGATCTTATTGGCTTATCAAAGAGGTCATTGTAGATAGGAAGTGTTAAATGTCACAGTTTTACAGTGATAAAAAGACAAGGAGAAAAGAGCACTTACAAAAATAACCACACTGTACTTTGGCAGTTTTTCTTTCAGTATTATTTTGACATGTGGTCGCAGCAGTGAATGGAATCTGCTCCGATAGTTTAGATTGCTCCCCGTTGCCTTGTGCTCCTCTTCATCTGTCAGCAGCATTAGGTGTTCCCCAGACAGGGTCTTAATAGTGGCAGAGCGCAGGGGACAGGGCCTGTAATGGAAGCTCTTTGTCCAGTTGTCACTTTCACTGCTCCCATGGAAAAATCCTGCTGGCCATTGCGATGAGCCCTCTAGGTAACAGCCACAGCTCTTCTGTCACCGCTTGACTAAAAGCATGTGTCACACTAAAGTATCTTAACTTTGTTCTGCCTTGTTTTCTCTTGATCTCACTTGTTTTTCCAGCCAGTTGTTTTTTGTTTTTTTTTTGACAAATGTACTTCATATATGGTACGATAAGTCATGAGAATATCAGCTTTTATGTCATTTGAAACGTGAAAAGAAAAATATTACTTTTGACGTTGTCTCACCTGATATGTATACAAATGCTTTGTTGTTGCATTGCCAAGATACGGTTCAGTAAAGAAAGGAATAAAAGCTTTATGCCATTAAAATTCCTTCATGTCTCAGATGCCAGAGTTCCCATCTTATCATCTCCCTGAAGTGGTTCTGAATACCTTCCACTTGACTTTGTATTAGTTGAATATAAAGGGAGCCCTGGCTACATGCAGCTCTTCCTCTGGGTAAACATTGTTGAGTGTGATAAGAATTTTAGAGAGAAATTAATTTTGCCACAGTTCAAGGAAAAGGCCAAAAAAAAAAAAAAGTGTATCGCGGCAACCAGTTTGAATATAAAGCTAGGGGGTTGCCATATGATTCATCATCTGCAAATACCACTTCTCTCAAGATGGGACGTGGAGTCGGACCAGCGAAGGCTGCTCATTTGTGCATGAATAATGAGACCAATAAGCTTCAAACCCTGAAGTTGCTTCAGCTCCAAGAATCTGTAGTATAGGTTAGCGTGAGTGCCGATGAAGGCATGCGCATATAGTTATAGAATTATTTTGATTGATCGTATTCATTGAAGTATCATAGATGGCAAAGAAATCTACTGTATATTATTAGGTTGCGTAAACTATATTATTGTTACCATCACACCAAGTCTATATGGAGTAGCATGCTTTCTGGGATGTGGCTTTGTGTGTAAGCTTTTTATCCTGGTTCATTTGTGGACAGTAATGTGGATATGTGCACACAAATGCATACCTTTCTTGATCACTTTGAAGGTAGTTGTACGCTCACTTTTTAAGATAACTTAAAATAAAAAATATTCAATATTATCAGGGCACTATTTGACCATTCTTTGAAGACCTGTACTGGCTCTCAAAACTGCTCTTAAATGACTGTGCTGGACTTTGGATATACTAGCTGTACTTGAACTTTGGATGGGGTTTTTGGTGTTTAATGGCACGTGACATAGAGCTTCTGTGTGTAATACTGGCACCTTCTGGTTATTGTAGTGTGGTTTGTTATTTTATATATTTGTATTTTTTTGAGATTTTTTTTCACATATATAGTTTTTTAAAGGGGTATTCCAGTCATGTAGCAATGCACTTCCACAAAGATTAAAGATGCAGGGACCTTTTATTCCACAAACACTGGATTCACCATTTAACATATACAAAAGCAACCATGAGCATCTTGCCCTCATCAAGTATTCACAATACAAACAAAACACTTGACTATGAAATCAATTCTGTTTTGCAGTAAGTTCAGATGTTTGCATAATGTGGGGGTTTTGCCCATGCCCCGCCTTCCCCCAGCTTTCTTATCTCCTCCAGCAGAGGGTAGTGGGCAGACCTCCATCCCACAGGCCAGCTGGATTACGCTTGTTGGTTTAATCCCATTCATTCTCTCAGTACTCTGTGTCAAACCGAAACCTACTGGACCATCATGTCCTTTAGTCTTGCTTACACATTTACACGCACACACATGCACACGGGCATACGTACACGCACATGTACTGAGGTGTCTGTGTTTGATAAGGCCCGTGTGGAAGTATTAACCCATCAGCCCAGCTCCATCACATAATGGGAAATCCCTTTTCCTCCAGTGATCCCCAGTCTGCCCTTATCACCACATCCTGCTCTAAAGCCCTAAACCCTTGTGTCACTACACGCTGCTTCTGTGTCAGGGATCAACTCCGATGTGCGTGTAGAGCGACTAAAACTGAAAATGCTGTTTACATGTCAAAATGACTTCAGCTTTACAAGATGATTTTAAAAATGAAATGTTTACAGTAAAAGACCAACAGGAGATAGATCCCCCCCCCCCTTCACATGTCAGTGTGCATCATCACTAATCACGTAGAGTTTTATCTGGTTAACTTTATCATTAGAACTTTTTAATCTTCCTATTATTTGATTTAGCAGTATTTGTTTTTCTTTAAAATTTTTAGTATGTTCTTAGGTTATTTTACACTTGCATGGAGCACAATTCTCTTGCATTGTTATTCCACTGCAGCTGAAAAAAAAGGAGGAAAGGTTGTGTAATAACCAATGGATTTGCTGAAGGCAGCAGCTGTTTGCTGTTGAGTTGTGAGCCAGACAGTGTTGTATGGCATCTTGACTGGAAATGCTCTGCAAACAGCCAGCAGACTAAACAGATTATAGATCTGACAAGCAGAAAAAAAAATAAAAAATAAAAATTGCAACATCAGGAGCTTCAGACAGTCACAGACATAATGCAAACTTTACATCCATTTTCTAGCAAATAGCGTAGATGTGTGTATATCATAGAGTATGCAATAATAGTTGTAGTTTGGGTCATACGCTCTCTCCAAGACAAATAATTACGTTTTGGGCCCAGCTTTCTTCAAGATGACCCCAAAACAGAGTCTGCCTCCTCTTCAGGAGCCATTGTACTTCCAGCTATGCAAAGTATAAAGCCAATAATCACTAACAAAATAAACTTGCAGCAATAGTTAAATTTGAACAGTGGATATAATTTAATTAAATACATGTCTCTCAAGCAGTATGATAATATCACTCATTTTAAATAGTAGAACATCTTAAATCGTAGTTGCTTAAATTGTGCCTGTGATTTAACACACTTTACTTCATTGCACTCTATTGCATCTTAACATCTTTCCCGCAGCTGTTTGTGAGACATTAAGACATTATTCTTAATGACACATTCTGTCACAGAGTGCCCCAAATGCACGTACCCCCTGATTAAAATGTCATTGACGACCTAGTGGGTTGGACAGTTCATAGCCTACAAACAGCTGATGAAAGTAGTCGAAACATGACATAACACATTGGGAAATTTCCATCGCAGCAGGGGGTTTAGTCACTCTAGCATGCAAATGTCAGACACATTTTTTTAGGAAGACAAAAAAAAGAAGCGGGCCAGCCAGAGCAGGCACATTATCCTCAGCTACACTCACATACACATTTTCTCATTTCCTGTTCAATTTTTGTGTTAACTGAGTCCTTTCAGCACTTAAAGGAGGGGTGGGAGTTTTCCTCAGCAGTATGCGAGAAGACCACGAGAAGAAGATTTTGTTTGTTGTGTTAGCTGTTGATAATAAATGCCAAATTATTTCTGTCTCGAAGATGAGCTGCAGGCAAGGCAAAGGTTGATCCACTGATAACCTACCATGTGTAAAATCTTCAAATCTGCCTCAGAGATGTTTTTTTAAAATCATTTTTCTCACATTCAGTCACAGTTGCTTTTTACTTCATTTTGAGATCATCAGAAGCGTCAGCTGAGTTTGACTCAAGTATTTCTCAGCAGGGGGAAGGTTGTTCTACATCACTTGCTCTCAATATGTGTTGTTTTGACAGCATGTCCCAAAGAGCTGTTTTAGTCAAACAAGTGTAAAAGTAGGTGTCATCCATAATTTGTTGAGGGCAGACTTGTTGTTTTGTTGCCTTCATGCTCTGAGAGGTGATACACTGTTTTGTTTTGTTTTTTGTTTTGTTTTGTTTTTTTACTCACCTCTTTAATTGAACCCTTTGGGCAACAAGTGACCGAGGCTTTATACAGTCACATATTTTACTTTATCATTCATCCACCAAAGCGTTAGATTAACTTTTCAGTAAATTTTCATGCAACAAATCTTTAAAAAAACTGGTTTGACATCTTTGGAGATAGATCACACAACTCTTGGGCAAGGATTTATGAAGGATTAATGTCACTGACATCCTCACATATTCCTTATGATACTCATAAAGTGACATTTTTTTTAGAATGAATCTTTTTATGTAAAAAAACTAACAACAATAAATCAGATAAAGAGAATCTCTATAAATAGAGATGATTTTTTTTTCCTGACTTTGTTAAGGCATTGTCTTTTATTTTCACCTACCCACTAGTGGCAGTGTGTACAGTCCTACTCTGAGAGGCTGCTGTGCTACAGTGGCCCTGAGATGTCAAACGAATTGCAACTTTAAAAAAAACCAGCAAACTGAAAAATACTGCAAAAGCAAGCATTACAACAGAAGTTGAATAAAATGCAAGAGAAGTAGAAAAAAACAACAACAAAATCTCACAAAACACAACAGAAATGTTTCTGGTGTCCCAATAACCTGATGGACCAGCTGGGGAAGTGACAGAAATCAAAAAAATGTGAACGACTGCAATGGGGCAGGCTTAAAACAGGACCATCAGGGTTGTGAGGGTTTTTTTCTATTTCCATTGATTTTTATTCAGCTTCTTTTGTGTTTTGTATGCTTCTGCAGCAGTTTTCTATTTGCTAGTGATTTCTTAAGCTGCAGTACATTTGACCTCTCATGGCTACCATAGACTGCCACTGACGTAGTTGCACCTACTGATCACATCTCAACTTCCATCTGTTAACATAGCAAGGCATTTTTGAGCCTGCTCTGCTGGGATGTTCAGTCAAATGCTTGTTGTTTGGGTCTTTCTGCAGAATCACCAAAATGTCTTCAAGTTCTTCTCGCCACACACTCATTCCCAAAACCCCCATACCTTCTTGCTCAAGCTTAAGCTAAAACACTGCTGTGATACTCTAAAACACGTTCCCTCCTCATTTATTATGAATGGTCTGGCTTTGCAACAAGTAAGCTGCAAGAATATTAGTCCTGATTGAGTGCTTTCTGGTGAGTGCAGAGGCACCTTTTCTGCTCTTGTTGTATGATCAGTGTTGCTATGCTTCTTGGAGCACGCAGGTTAAGTGCAGATTTATACAGCAGTAATGCAAAGTCATTTAGGCGGCCTTTCTGTTTTTTGTTTTTTTTTTTCTTTTTAAACTAAACCTTTTAAGTTGGTCTAAGGTGAAAAGAAATGCTGCACTCAGAGACCATCAATCCATAGTGTCTCCTGTAAATGTGGGTAAGGAGACAGAGTGGGCCATCTACTAATAAGAAAGTTGGCAATTTTATCCTTGGCTCCTTCAACCTGCATGCTTGTGGGCACAGTACTAAACCCCCAGTTGCCCCCAATAAAACAACGTGTGAATGTCAGGTTATAAGTGCTCAGGCACTGAAAAGCTTTGATGGATGTACGTGTGCATGGGTGGACGAGGCTTGTAGTAAGAAACCACTTTACTTATAAGTACCAGTCCATTTACCTTTTTTATATGATTTGTTTTGGTGGTTTGGCCTCTGTGGTTTACTTACTTTATATAAACTCAGATAAAGACATTTTAGCATGTTAACACTTATGTCCACTTTATTGTAAATGTTTAACACAATTCTGGACTTGTTTTCAGGTTCCCTGAGTGTTGTTGTGATTATATGTTGTTCTGGTATTATTAAAATTGAACTGAACAGAGCTGAATTTATTAAAAATAATTGTGCCCAAGTCCTCTGTTCTTTTAGCTGTGAAGCATATCAGCCCCACAACAACAATAAATTAGTTTCTTCTGGGTCTTTTTTTAATTTTATTTTGTTTTTGTCATTTTCAGTTTCTGGATAAGTTTCCATTAAGCCCCTCTCTCTGCTCTTGTTCACTAATATTGCATTATTTACAAGCTGGTGCAGCATTGAGCTGTTTCTATTACTGTGTGTGAAAGAAAGAGGGGGGAAAAAGGAGGAAAATGTGTACACATCTTGAGTGTGTGTGTGCTGATACACACATGTACAGCATACACAAAACAGGCATAGTCACGCACAAGCGAGCAGGCACATGTCTGGTGATATAGTGTGAAATGGGACAGGTCATGGACATGGCTGCAGCACATCGGCAGGTGTTGACCAGGCCAAAACGATCTATTGAGTATAATTTGCACATGTTAGCCACTGTTGCCCTTTTCCCTTCAAGCAGCGCAGGTTCAGATCGAATCGATGTTCGAGGTCCTTAAACCTAAATAAGCTCTAAAATTGATTTGTTGGTACATTTTTACATCAATAGTTCATTGGTGGTGGTAGGATATGCATTTCAAAATAGACAAAAAAACCTTCAGAATTACCTGTGTTATATTAAGTTCAGTCAGTGGGATAGGTAGGAATGATGTGCATTTCATGTGTGGGCTAACTACCCTGAAAAAAGCTTAGAGCCATTTTGTCTGGCATCCATAGTGCTTGGGGTCCTTAGGGTCAGCAGCAGCACTCTTTCAGACCCGCAGGCCAAGCCAGAGGCTTTTCTTGCACAGACATACCCAGTAAAATCCCCTGTAATCAAGCAGCTGGAAGGTCCACATTGAGGGGATTTAGTGCAGTGTGGCAAGTGCCAATCTGTCTGCAATCAGGATTTACACAGGCCTAGCTCCCGATGGCATTCAGTAATTTCTAGCGCGATGCTTGAGACTGATCACAGTGAGTCATGATGTCCCTTGAATAGAAAGACAATGCTGGTCAAATACAGCCCATGATTCGTGGGTCTGGAGAATGGTGAAAGTAGAAGTAAGGATTTAATATAAACAGAGCCAACATTTTATATTTTGTACAAGCATGCCCTCAAAACTACCTCAGTTACTATTGTTTTTTAATAGTTTTACAAAATATACAATGAATATAAATCTTTGTGATCCTGGTTCATGTTGACTTGATTGTTTAACTTCATAATTTCTGCAGATTTATCAGCCGCACATTCACACCCCCAGTATCTTGTTCTACCACCTCCCAAAGCTATTCTATTGGCTGTAGATCTGGAGTTTGGGCAGAATACTGAAGTACACTCATTGTCATTTTTATGTACGATTTTTAAGATGACTCTTGCTTTGTGAAATTATCTGATGTCAAGCTGGACGTAAACATGAAAAGATTGTAAATCATGTCCATACACATGGTTAGCAAGCATACATAGAACGGCTGTGGCATTTAAACTATGATTGATTGGTATTAACAGGTCCAAAGACTGCCAAGAAAACATTTCACGCACCATTGGTGAGCCTTTGACCACTGCAGCCTCAAATTTGTATTCTTGGCTGACAGGAGTGGAACACGACATGGTCTCCAACTCTTATCAACCATCTGTTTCAATGTTGGACATTATGTGCGTTCTGGGATGTTTATCTACTTAGCAGAGTTGCACAGAGTGGTTAACTGAGGTACTCTATCAGCACCATCCAGTCTCGCAATTATCTTACCTCTTATTGACAAGGTACTTTCGGCCAGAGAACGGTTGGTTATATTTTGTTGTTGCTTTTCACATCATTAACTGTTTATAGAGTTTACTCTTTATATGTGAAAAATGCTGAGAGATACAGTATCTCTCAGCATTTTCAGGAATGCGCGATGAACCAGGCAATCTTGCACCAACAAACATTCCACTGTCAGATCATGTTTTCCATCATTCTAATGTTTGGTATGGAAATTAATTGAAGCTTCCAACTTGTATTGACTGAATGTGTTGCGCCGCTTTAACATGGTTGGCTGAATGGTAATTGCGCGAAAAAGCATGTGTACAGGCATTCTTAATACTCTTGATATACAGAAATATCGTTGATGTGTTTCTGAATTCTTGTTTCATTTAAATATTTAGATAACTTGTATTGCTTTCTTCTGCCTAAGAGTATGGATTGTAGCAGACTATTGCCATCAGTGCACTTCTGTTAGCTGAGAATAAGTGTTTACTTTCTAGCCTGCTTAATTAGGCTGTTACCCAATATTGTTGGGCTCAGCTTGATTTATAACTGGTTTAATGCCCTTTCCTCCTCCATAGTATTTCTATTTATATAGTTTGTTTCAGTTGTAGTTTTGGATGTTTGACTTGAAGTAAACTTATTTCTTCTTTATCGCCTTTTTTATTGTCCTGTGTACACAGAGCCTTTATGCAATAAAAAAAGTAATCAACTCTTTTGGGCCTTTAAGTTATGTGTGTGTACACTGCACACTGGTGTTTATCGCTCATATATGGGATACGTGACGGAAGCTTTTCAGTAGGGCTGCCACAAACGATTATTTTGATAGTCGACTAGTCACCGATTATTTTTGCGATTAGTCGACTAATCAGATCATCATCCACTGGACGTAAAACTACAGCTTATTGCACTAGCAGCATCTGCTCTTATATAACTATCATTAGCTTACAGCTTTAAGCGTTTAAGGTCTGTGGTAACTAAAAATAAAGACAAGATGATAGTTTATCAAATTTAAATGAAATTTGCAGATTGTTTCAGTGGAGTTTAATAAACTCCTTGCTATCTAAAATATAACAGGACACCGGAGTATATTCTCGAGCATCTTTAATCTCTTTTCAACTTTAATCTCAGCCAAACAGATTTACTCAGGAACAAATAAAATACTAAAAAAGCCAAACAATAACATTTTTAAGTTATCTAAGTGACTTATATATGTTTAACCTGAGTAGCGAAAGACGGTGGTGGGTTTGAAGACGATTTGCTGGGAGTCCGGTGTTCTCACGGCTCTAGTTAGCCTCGCCCCCGGCTCGCTATCGAGCTAGTGGGTAACAGTCGGAGCGCTTTTGAAAATATGTGGTGTCTTGATAAACTGAGCAGATATTTGAGGTTTACACAGCTACATTCTCGCCTGAAAATATGTTAAACGTTTATTTTGTGACCCAGAAAGAATAATAAGAGTAATATTAAAACTAACTAGCTGCCGCCATTGTTATGAATTCTGGGACACAGCTGCTTCTTCTTCTTCGGGGTGTAACGGCAGCTGGCATCCTTGTACATCCAGTGCTGCCATCTTCTGTTTCAGTCCGTTATTACACTCTTAAATCCTGCTACTTCATCCTGCGTCTTTTGGGATCTTACAAAGCGTCAAACGACGTGTCGACTATTAAATTAGTCGTCGACGATTTTGATAGTCGACGTAATCGTGACTAGTCGACTAATCGTGGCAGCCCTACTTTTCAGGAGAATTTTCTGTGAATTGTGTAGAAAATGTAAAAGAGAACAAAAAGGCAAAGGCAGAGGTGGGGAGAGGATGGGAGGCAGAGGATAAGGGGAGGTTTGTAAAATGCTGAAACTCCCAGTGGCAGTGGGACAGTCGGATGGAGACACACACACACACACACACACAGACTCTGCTTTCCCTACTTTGTGTGTCTATTATTGATGGGCACACAGGGTTCCCACTCAGCCATCTGTTCTCAGCTCTCCCACTCTGTGCCCCTTTTGGTTTTTGCCTACAACTTAGGCAGACTGGCATGAGCATAGCAATGCTGTCCAATCAAAGTGTGAATCCTTCATAAATATATCACACTATTAGGGAGTTAGCTGTTTGAGCAGGAGCCCAGTGAGAGAAAAGAGAAAAATAAAAGTAATGTCCTGAATTTTTAATTAATTCTTCCTCTTTGCTGGATAGCTTCCAATACTTGCACTGATTTGCAGCAGAAGGTATAATCAGAACTTTCACAGACACATAATCATGTCATAACTTCATCAGATCTAAATATAATTGGCAAAGGGGTGTGCGTGTGTTTGTGACGGACTGTCTTCTTGTGTTCAGATCTTAATCAAATCACAGCCACACCCTCCCACTGTTAATAGCATATGGCTGCAGTTTTGATTTGATCAGTGCGGTAACTGATGACCATGCAAATTTAGTCGAGCCCCGGTTGCCAGGGGGAACCCGTGTTGTGCAGGTCTTTTGATTGGCTGCAGGGTGGTCGCATGCGGTGTCGCTTGGCGCCCAGCTGGGACACAGGCCACATGTGGCGAGTCTGGAGACATGTAAGGTCGGTGTGTTTGCAAACACTTGGCTTCGCCCCGTCGGTCCACAGATGCAACCATTATCCCCTCTCCCCCATCCTTCCCTTCTCTCTCCTCCACACATACACACACACGCACCTTCCTATGCAGTAAACAGGCTATAAACGTTACATTTTGGTCATGCGCAGAAAACCGTGAGCACAAGTTGAGGCTGTGAGACTTAACGTGCATCCTCAATTGCATTCATCTTGTCTGACAATAAGGGTCACCCATGGGTTAGGGAATGCCAGAGGCTTGTTGGGGGTGCTGATTAAAGGTGAGATCATGGTTTCGGGGCTTTAAAAACCTGCAATATTACTCCATCGTGTGACTTGTATTTTCCATATTCCTAGAGGGGCAGAAGAGGCTTTATTCTCTAGCGAGCAGTAGAGTTAGGATCCCCCGGGGAGTACAAGATGAGAGGGGAATTAATAATGTGCGTGGACTCAAAGGCTTTGACTGAACTAAAGGATCAGAAGCGGCTGAAGAGAGTGTATTAGAGGTAGAATGGAAAACAGAAACATGGGCAAAGAGAAGAAAGTAAGAGAGACTGACAAGCAACCTTTGAGCAAAGGCTGGAAGCAGTAACCTTATAAAAGAGATAAAACAAGTCTGTTTCTTAAAAAAAAGGAAGGAGAAGAAGAAAAAGAAAGGGTTTTTTAAAAAGACCAGCTATTAAAGGGATGCTCCCCTGAAGTTATCCTTTCAGTATCCCTTGTATTCCTTTTATAGTCTTACAGCTTTGTGATGTGTTGACATCAATAGTGAAACAATAACTGTACGTTAAATAGATTAATAAGAAGCGTAATCCTCATTATAAGCAGTACATGCGAACAGTTTTTCATTCCTTCAGCTGCCCTGAAAACAGATTGCAAATTAGCATTTCTTACCAAAGCTAGCGTGAGTCACGAGCTGCCATGGCTCCAAGTACTGAGAACATATTTTTCGCATTATGATGTGTGAAGCCAACATGAACTAAGAAAAGAGAACAAACTTCCTCATGTTGAGGAAACTTGAGATTTAATATTAATAGACTTTACCATGTGATGTGTGAAAGTCACACTAGCATGCTCAGTGCTGGCACACACTCTCCTCAGGCCACACGGGCTCTGGCCCTGCTGTGACCTCTCTGGCTCGAAGCCAGTGGCTCTGCTATCCTTTGAACCTGGGCAAACCTGGCTTGAGGCACCTGTGTTTAGCCAGATCTGAGTGCAGCTGATCACGGCAGGCAGCATGAAATATTAATTGCTATTAAATACCAAGCGCGTACACCCGTTCATCCTCTTGTTTCATTCGCATTTTACATTTTTGTCTTTGCTCTGTCTTTAAATTTTGTCATCTGTCTCTCACCCTTCAACAAAGAATATGTAGGCTCATAAGACAAAAAAACCCCTCAATAATGATGATGGGGCAGTTTGCCAGATGCGTTCCCTTCCTGCAGCTTTGCCAAGTGGGCAAAATGCCACCAAGCAGCACAATGGGTTTATCCTCAGTGATTTCTTAAATACCCTAAACACAGACACCTGAAACAAAGACACATAGTAATCTTTTCTATCTACTCCCTTGCTTCTTTCCACATCTTTATCTGTCTCTTTTTCCTTTTTTGCCTCCATCTCTATTTACAGTAAACAAATAGGTGTCAAGTTAAAACAAAAATATAATCCCTTAGTCTCTTCATAAAGGGGACCTTCACACTATAGAAGCCATACTGTTATCTTTGTCTCTGAAAACTCAATCCATAGTTGTTCTCAGTAATCGCTTTTATCCTGTAAACAAACTAATGCTGTCCTGAATGCCATTTTTAGGCTTTTCGGTGATAATCAGCCATAATAATTGAAGCTTTGCCCTTTGCGTCCTGCAGTCATAACAACTCGTTTCTGATTATGCAACCTTGGCAAAATCACCAAAACACCGTATAGATGAGTAAAAAGACAATGGCCAGATCTCTAACAAGCTGAATATCCATGTGAAAATTTCAGCAAAGAAGCAAGACATCTCCACCATCATGATTAAAATACTAAATTAGGGATCTTTTAAAACAATGCTTCTGCCTGTCAGCAGACTGATGGAGACATTCAACAGCAACTTGAATTGAAGCTGGTCAGGCAGCATGTGGTGGCCTAACACTGCAGTATCTTTCCTTTAATTTCCTTTAATTGCAAATCTATATGTAAAGAAGGTATATAATGTTAGACTGACCCTGTGTTGAAACCATTAAGCACGACCAAAACACTCCATTACGCAGGTCTTTAGCAGCTCAGAGAAATAACCTCCTATTATCTGGTTGAATAAAGGGATTCCCCCTCTAGAGTGGTTTGATGTAAATGAATGTGACATATATGCACTCCGTGTAACTGATCATGTTAAAGACAAGAACACCTTGAATAGAGAGAGTGGACAACAGCACTTCAACACAAGCACTCCACAGCTCGAAATTGATGGTCTTCGCTTCATAACAGCCATTAACATGTGCTCAAGTTGAATGTTAAATACTAAAGGCGTTGAGGTGCCACATTGTGTGTTTAGAGAAGAGGGAATTTGATGAGACGCTGTCGATGGCACACCTGCCAAGGAACAATTTTGTCCTCCCTGTCGAGGAGACATCTGGCATTGCCACGGTGTTACAACCCGAAATACACCCAGGAGTGGGTAATGAGGCGTAGGAGACAGGGGGTTGTGTTTTTTTTGTGTGTGAGTGTGTCTGTGTGTGTGCGTGTGTTTTGGGGCGGTGGTCCTCATCTTCCTGAACTAGCCTCTGTAGGGCCTGCAAGCGCACCATCTGCAGTCCTTAGCGTAAGCCCACTTGCGTGTGACTCATAAGCAGCAACAAATCAACTTAAATGCATGCACAGACACATTTGAGCGTTTAAAACTAAAAAGCTAAAGTATGGAGGCTTTACAAAAAAAGCTGCCAGCCACCTAGCTGAGGCTTTGCACCGCATGTCTTTGAATGTTACTATTAACATGGTGGCCTGCATTATGTTTACACACAGTCCTGTGTGGTGCTGCATACGCATGAGAGGGGTTGCTAAGAAACGCTCAAGTAAGGTTCGATAATCACCCTCAAAGAACAGAGGAGCTGCAAGGAGTGTGTTTTGTTTAATTGCAGCATATACGATGTAAATGCGAGTGGCTCTTCCCCTCTGGTGTCTTTTACTTTTCTTTTTCTGTTGTTGCCTTTGATTTTTTTCTTTTCTTTCTGGAGCCTGTCTGTTAAAATCCATCGAAATGGACACAAACGATCAATCGCTTATATGATAAATCATAAAGTCTTTCAATTCTGATTTGTTATTAGAATAATTACGTGGTGCATAACAAGAAACAAAAATGGAACACAGTATAATGAAGCCGCCTGGAGCTGCTTTAGTGTTAGAAGACTGCTTTCGACAGTATTATGCAGAGATGCAATGAAGATGTCTTAATGGTGAATTCTTAGTAGCATATCAGAATGTATTGCAAGAAAAAAAGATTGCCGTAAATGTGTGTGATGCTTGTGTTTTACAGAAAGTGGTGGACACAGCCTTGTACATTGGGGGTAAAGGTGTAGCGGTATGAAAACAAAGCATTTCACAGCCAGCTGGTATAGTTTAAATTCAATAAATAAGTAAAGTTTTATCTGTAAAGCACATTTCAAAGTGCTTCACAACAAAATGCCATAACACAAAAACAAAAGTTGAAATATGGAGCACTGTTCTAACTTTTCCTCTGACACCACTGAAATGGTAAATGGACTGGTTCTTATATAGTGCGTTTCTACTCTACTTGTATACTCAAAGCGCTTTATACAACATGCCTCAATCACCCAACACTTTCTCTTTTACCATTTTCTATCTAGCATTCCTACACATTCACAGTCTGATGAGAACATCACAGAGAAACTTGGGGTTCAATATTTTGTCTAAAGATACTTCAGTGTGTAGACTGGAGAAGCCAGGGATCAAAACCCCAACCTTCCAGTTAGCAGATGACCTGCACTGCCCCTGAGTTACAGTCATTCTACAAATGCTCAAGAGAAGATGCTTATGGAAAATAGGGAGCGAGGAGCCTGTAGGCCACACGTTCCCATATCTCAGATATGTTGTGCTCAAGGACACTCCATAAGTCAGTGTTTAGTAATATGGTTTACTACTTAGTGAAACGTATTACTAAGTAGGCTTGTTGTAACAGAGTTGTTACATGCAGCACAGAGACGTATGGCTGATTTTCATGGAATCAAAGGTTAAGGGACACAAAACTGGTTACTGGCAAGTCAACAAACTGGTTGTGTTCTGGTATTCAGTGTGATCACAGCCTTTTAAGATGACATCATGAGTCAGTTACTGTAATCTGTGGTTACCGTAACTGTAACTGAATGTTTAGTTCATTAGAGGTCTTCAAACATAAGAGCAAAGATGAAAGAAATTTGTAGTTTAATTGTTCTAACGTTTCATGTCTTTGTTTATTTCAGGTAATCTCCGCTCTGTCGAGGATCTCCCACCACAGCATTGCACAAATCAAAGGCATCAGGTATGAGTCTCATTTCTCTCTCATTTGTCTTTTAGACAGCTGAAGCACTTCCAAATATCAGCGTCAAAGAAGCCATTTGGAACGATTCCACATTTTCTTTTCTTACCAGCCTATTTTAAAATGGATGTAGCTATTAACGTCTGCTGCTCATTTGAAATTCAATTTACATTTTAGGCAATTAGCAGCAGCATTCAACCTCCACATTATCATGCAGGACAGAAATGACTGACAATACATTCCCATCTGTCACTCAGACAGCGCTGTGTCGTTCGCAGTCAGAATACTTCATTCCATGCAAGAGTAGTCATTTTTAGTCTCAAGTAATGGCGAAGTTGAGAGAGTTCTCCCCATTTATTGGAATGGGCTCCTAAGTTCTCGTCATTTGCTTGATCTGCTTGGAGCTCGGTGGCTCACCGGCAACACATAAAAAGACATTTTATCTGTCTGAGTAATGAGTTGATGGAGCACAGCCGTTAGGAGCTGTGCCAGGAAATGAAGGGAGGGGAAGGAAACAGGGAGCGAGAGAGTGACAGAGAGAAAGCAGGTCCCATGACATTAATAAAGGCAACATAACCCGCTGACTGCTGGCTAATTCACTGCTTGTGCATGCTGACCATTTTGCTGTGAGGTGTCAAAATCAATGCTCATTTGACCTCATTGTAAATCACAGGACTTTTTATTCTCAACTTATTTTACTTTTAGTAACTTTTCAGTTTTTTGAGTTTCACTATTTTTGGAGTGTTTGCCCTTTAACTGATTGATCAGCCGCCACAATGCTAAAGTCACAGTTCTAGATAGTTTTGGAGGTCGTACCTCTTTTCTCTGCTATAACTGGGACTATCGTAGATTCTATAGCTATGTTTTTAAAGACATTTTAGCTTCTGCCCTATGTCTTTTCTTAACATAACTGTGACTTTGGGTGATGTAGGCATGATGTGACTGATCCAGACTTTAGTCTACTTTAATATAAATTTAACAACAGCACTTTGAATACCCAGGCTTTATTAAACTTTACTTTTGTTTCAGTGAAATATGAAAATATTCACTACAGTCCCCCTTAACTTACTGCAAGGTATCAACCAGGCAGTGGATAAATACAGAGGGAACCTGAACAGGATGAAAAAAACTATTACAAGAGAATAAAATTAGGAATCGATGCATACTCTGAATTATATCACTTCAGACGTCTTACTGTAGTTGTAGTGTAAAAGCAGACAGAAAAGAAAAGCTTGAAAGGTAAGCAGTAGGTATTTGCCTTTAGTAACCCAGAGCTGTTTGGTCTAAAAGTAAGTACTGACCTCTTAGTCTGCTCCCCAGCAAAACAAATGAGAACTTCATCACAATGACTAAAAAATGACTTTATTAAGTAGGGTCACATTTCACTGTTGGCCAGAACAAAAGAATATTGATATTAAAGAGTACACTCATCTAAATCCTAAGGGAAATGTGTCAGAAGAGGAATGGCATAATACAAAGTGTTGTCTTGATAAGTGGCTGGAAATTAAAAGTACTGCTAAGATGCTTGTTAAAATTTTGTTATGTTAACGTGATCTATTCTCAGAAAAGCAAATGACAATTTTAAACTTTTGCAAAGATAATAAAGAGTTAATTGTTTTTAATATTATTATTTTATTATTTTTCAGTTAAATAAATTATCACTCAAGTAGAAGTCTTTTTGTTTCTCCTCAAGCTTTTTAGAAATATTTCTTAGTCTCGATTCTAAGTCAGCGCTTTGTTTTTGTTATTAGCATTGTGTCATATATTTAGTTTAAGCAAGTATGTATATATGAATATATTTCTTATCCATGGTAAATTTGTAGAATATAATGACTTGAAAAGTAATTATTGAATATGACAGTCACAAGAACATTTCAAGCTTCAGCAGTGAGGAGTGCAAGCAAAAGCAAGTCGCATACTTGTGATGTGCTTTTACCTTTTTATTTTTACAGGTTTTTAAGCTGTATCAATAAGTGTGGTAGGATTTATCGTGGCACACTGTTTTCACTCCCTCAGAGCTAACTCTTCAGGCCACCTCTAAAGCCGAATAGTTAACATTAAAAAAAGAAAAGAAAATCCCAGAATGCAGAAAATTAATGCTAAATGCTAGCCGTAGATGTGGTGACTTAAATTTACATTTCGCAGGTGAGTTCGAGGTGAATATTAAAATGAACTATCAGAGTAGCAAACCATTGATTTTCTTTTTCCCCTCAAGTACAGCACAAACAGGGATTTCATCAGTTTTGTCATTTAAAAAAAATGTAATAGGTGACTCAATATTAAGAAAAGACATTAAGAAGAAAAAAAATCCTGACAAAGTTCCTTTCATTATTTGACTGGATTTTGACTTGATATATTTGGATTGAATTAGTTGCGCTACACACAAACACAAGCAGTGCATGAAAGGTTGTTTTAGAAATTGGATTGAGAAGAATATTGTGGAATGGAGGGGGTTTTTTAGAGAGCAATTTTAAAGCTCTTTTCCAGCTTAGGCTCCTCAGATTGGAGGGCTCGATGTCCAGATGGTAACTCCACAATCTTAAATGTGCATTCACAGACCGCACATTGTGGCAATGCATTGAACTGTAGACCAATTGGAAAGTTCCTCAATGTGTTAATCGTTGGATAACATTGCCACAGGCATGACTTTGATGTTTTGTTGAAGCGCATTGATCTTGTCTGTTCGCTGTAATCAGAGCTCAGTAGTTCATGTCTTTGTTTCTGTGTCAGCATTCCAGCCAGAGTCGGGCATTAAGGCTTTATTTCTCCATGCAGACACGTAATTGCACAGAAATGCACTCAGGATAAAATCACTCAGGATTTCACACATTTCCTGGAACCTGCTGATTTTCCTTTGGTGTAATTTCTGTCTATAGTCACCTCTCATTTCTTTAAATTTTGGAAATGGAAAATAGGTGCAGTGATTTATTGAACATTTAAACATTTATGGAATTTACTGACTTTGTATCATTCTAACAAGCCTGAACATCTAAATTTGGTATGACCACCTTTATTCTTCAGCATATCCTGAACTCTGTTAGGGAACCGTTCTTGTATTTCCTCTCCAGGAATAGTTCTCCATGCAACTTGAAGGACATTAAGTGCTCTTATGTGTTTTACATTTTTAATGGGACTTTTCCACATTCATTATTCCATTGATTTTGACAGTATACCCAACACCACTGGCTGAAATGCAGCCCCAAACCATGACAGCCTCCATCTGTAGACACTCACTGTTGTATCTCTGTGTACCTCCTCCACACAGACAGATCAACTGAAGGGCTAGATGTATCTCTCAGGCCCTGTGTCAGGTCTTTACTGGACATTTTCCTATTTTTAAGAATATGGCGTTCACATACTGTTCGTCTGTTGTAGATACTTTTTAGGTCTGCCACTTCTTCTTTTGTCCTTCACTCGTTCACTTTATTCAGACACACTGCACACAGCACTGAGATTTGCCAAATTTTGTCTAATAGCTCTTTAAGAACCTTGATGAAAAAGCATTGTGGTTATCTGTGGCATTTTTCATAGATTCAAATGATGAAACAGGAACAAATTCTACACATAACAGACAATTTAGCAAAGAACAAAATTTAAAATGTGATGATGCATTATTTTAACCCTCTCCTACAACATATTTTTAGCACTAAAACCTTAACTGGTCCCATTTTATTTTCTATTTTATTCTGCTTGCCTTCATGATTGACGTTGTCTTCTTCAGTAACAAAACTACAAATCCTCTTTTTTTTTTTTTAAGCCTCATGTTCTCATCTTTTTGTGTGTCAAACGTGTTGACCTTGGCTTTCTTACGGCTTATCTGCAGTATAAGCCTGCATCATCCTCTGCCCTGTTGTCACCCCAAGCCCCCTCCAGACAGCCACCCTACCGCCCACACACACTATCCTCCTACTGTAACCTTCAACCCGCTTGTGCTTGTGTCCTAATTCATCACTGATCCCTGCTGTTTGAGTGTACAGTATCTCCTGGCCTCTGAGGGATCAGGTCATAGAGTGTGGGACACCTCAGA
This sequence comes from Copadichromis virginalis, assembly GCF_057382275.1. NCBI lineage: Eukaryota > Metazoa > Chordata > Actinopteri > Cichliformes > Cichlidae > Copadichromis > Copadichromis virginalis. Next base: position 37,204,458 of record NC_140624.1, on the reverse strand, counting down.
TCACCACATAGACTGATCTGATCAGGAAGTTGACATAATATAATGATCCTCCAGTGTGATATTGTCACATGCAATGTATTTACATTTGTGAATGTTTACTTTTTAAATATTATAGTGGCTTCATGGTGGTTTGCACATTTGCCTAACAAGCCAAGAAGCCCTGGTTTGATAATTTTTTTAAAGATTTATTTATCTTGGTTAATCATATCAGAAGTTTGAAAACTGAAAGTTTTATGGCTTCCCTCCAGGCAGTCACAAATATTTCATCAGATTTACCCAAAGTCTTTCTTCAGATCACCAAAACCCAAGTTTGACTTGAGTTAATTAATCAGTGTAATAAACAAAAATAAAAATCAGACTCTGTAATCATTGTTTGAAATTTGCTACATGCTCATGGATAAGCATTTACAGTATAGCTCAAAGGATAAGAAAGAGCTTCCCTGAAAGAAGACTTACAGAAAAATTGCGAGATATGCTAAATGAAGAAGCAACTGAGACCAAAACTAGACTATAACATTTTTAACCCTTTGTTTTGGGTCAAAATCTGCAAAATGAGGCATTCTTTTTGAAGTTTCCTCTTAAATTCCAGACATGATAGAAAAGGTTGGAAAAAAAACTGCAGTGAAAATTTGTCCAACATTCTCCCTCTTTACATGCAGATGTAGATCCTTTAGCCAGTCAGCTATAGGGAGAAACGACAGAGAGAAGAGACAGAGCAGGTGAACAAAGATGGTAGGAGGTGTGTGTAACAATGTCTAAACAGCATAGTTGCTTTCTAAATAAGGAATTGGTGATGACATCTCCATCTCTGCTTCCTGAGAACTGCATTAGAATATTGATGTATATTCTATGATAATTAAAAATCTGAAGAATATAGCTAGCTAGCTTATTTTAGCATAAACACAGAACAAAGGGAAGCAGGAAGTTCTTGCATCTGTCTAAAAGTAACAAAATCTGCCTGTTGACATATGTATTAGTTTATGAACTTATCTATTGTTATTTAGGATATAAGGAATAGTAAAACACACTTCGTCTGTCTAACTGTGTTTATTTTGTGCCCCTTTACACCACTGAACATCACGCTTATTAGTACACAGTCATCATGTTGCATGCGCGTTTCTGTTTTTCTTATATACCATTTGACTGTACTGCATGTGCTAATTTCTCTGTAAGCGCTGTGAATCCAGCTCTGCAGAAAAAAAAGAAAAAAAACCCTCCTATTCACATGCTGATTGCACACACTGCCCCTCCCCAGGAAATGAAACTGTAGCAGTGGGTTTTCAGGGAGAATGGGGAGATTTATAGACAAGCATGGTACAATAAGTAGCAAAGTGAGCAAAGTGCGGAAGCTTGCTGGAGCTCCAGCGATTTATCGACCCCTGCAGAAATGAAGCCGTGTCCTGGGACATGAAACTGCTTCCATTGCTGACCATTTGAGCTGCTTTCACACACAACATCTACACTGTTGTTCTGCTGTTTGACAATAATGGATCAATGGGACTGGCTCATTGCGGATTTGTACAGGACACCTGCACTAACAGTTCCCATTACACCAGAAGAGTGTGGAATAAATTAGACATGATCACAAAGACATTGGGGTTCATTACAGTAATGTAATTCAGTGAGAAAGGAAGAAGAGCTGCAATGTGTAAGATGAGAACTCTGATTTATGAAAATTGTTAAGTAAGAAAAACAAAAAACCAAAGCAAAACAATGCTTTATCTGTGCTTAAACAGATTTTTTACCTCTTGTGGTTTGACCATGGGATGTTTCAAATCAAATAACAAAAGCGACTATAATATTTAAAAGTTGAATCATCCAATTCGTCATTCACCTGCTATGAATTAAAGTAAAAAAGCATTCAAATAAATAAAAAAGAAATACCTCAATGGTTAAAAGTAGGCAAAAACACATAAAGACACCAAATTCATTGGTTATACATGGCTACAATTACAAAAATACTGAATCTCTTTTAGTCTCTTTTCAAAGTACTTTTAAATGAGAAAAAATATAAATACAAAAAAACATATAGTATACAGTGCTTAACAAATTTATTAGAGCACCTCTTATTCAAATTAAAACAACAACACACACAACACAGATATTTTAGAACTCTGGGAAAAATGTATTTAAAACCAAAACTTGCAGCAGTTACTGAACTGAATTTGTGTTTTTATACCCAAATTTGAGTTGGCACACTGAGAAGTCAAAAATGAATCAAGCATAACATAAAAGCATTAAGACTAATTTTTCTGTTCAGGGATGCAAAACTGTAAAAAAACAAAACAAACAAACATAAGTGCTTTAACAGTAACTTCATGGGTAACAACAATAATTATATTTTAGCTTTATAGATACATTTGGGTTAAAGAGGCTGCAGATACTGGTGGGTTAACCATTAAAGAAACATATGTTTTTTGTAATTAGTTAAACTGTAAATTTAGTGCAGCTGTGACATAAATGTTACGTTGGGTGATGGTCTAATAAATTTGTAAATTTATATATATATAAATTCTACATTTGATACATCTTTTCATCATATATATGTATGCTTAATAATGAATTTCTTCCAGGAGAAACATTGCATGCAGGGACCCCAGGTCTTACTGCTGTAAGGTTTCTTCTTCTATTTTCTTTTTGGATAACAACAAAAAAATGAAGTAAAATGAAAAACATCTGGACAGCTGTGATGAAGCTCATGACTCAGTGTGGATGGCCACTAACTAATGATTAGACTCCTGCAGATATGTGATGCATTCACAGGCAAAACTAAAATTAAAAATATATCTGCAAGCAAAAAACAAATCTTTAACATTTTCTAAACACAAATCATTCACCAGCTCCCATTAATGTGGTGTCCATTGCATTTTTACATTTTGGAGTAAAACAGTGAAATGAGGTGAATGATGCAAGAGTCAGTGACATGAAATTGTAATCATTTTCCAAAGGTAATGTGCTCCTCGAGTAACCATTTTCTATGAAGTCTGGAGACCAGTTGGTGCTGAATTGTTTCAGTCTTCCCCCTCTGAAACCTCTGTTTAACATGTAGCAGTTTTCTTCACCAGGGATGCGCTCCGAGGCTTCGCTTTATTTGCAATGAGATTAGTTTGAGCAGCTTGAGAAGGCGAGACAAAGACTGAAAGCAGGTGTCGCACTCCTAAAGCATGAAAGTTGGAAACCGTGCATGTAATCGAGCCCCCCCCCCCCTCCCTTCTAGCACTGAATAGCCAAGAGACAGCTCATCAGAGGTGTACTGATGAAATTATGAACATAGTTCAATTGTACCTCGTTGCACCATTAAGAGAAATGAAAACAGCAGCACCGGACAGAGCTTGGCTCCGCAAAACAACACAGAGGTGATAGATACGAGTGCATATCTCCACAAACTACTATGTAATTAAATTTTGCCCTGCGGGACTCCATTAATAACTTATAATATAATGCACATTTCATTGGAGGGGGCCTTCAGATGTGGGTGTGTTATTGCACTCCGGAGAAAGCGCCCTGTGTGCTTCATAACAGTTAGCGAGAAGGTAACATAAATCAGATGAGGCAGTTTTTTGTGTTAGTAGTACTTGTAATTGTCTTTTGAAAATATGCGTTTTAATAAAGTTACAGCACTTAAGCATGGAACAGTTAGCAGAATAAATAAACCAAAGCGGCTCATGCAGTATTGTGCGTGTGTGTTAGTTGACCTTTGACTGTCTAGCTGAGCATTCATTACCCTGATGGCTGACATGTTCTAATTACACAAAGGCTAATTACTGGTGTCACACATACACACAGCTTTACAGAGACGCAGTCCACTTCAGTTGGCTTTTTAGGAGGGCATGGAACTGAGTCTCACTCTTCTGATCATATCATAGGATTAAACACAGTCAAAGGATTTCAAAGCTGTGCGCTAACGGAGAGGAGAGGGCTTTTGTGAGAGCTTTGAAGGTCTTGTCTTGTATCATCACTGAAGAGTCCACATCAGCTTCCAGCTCACTTCTCAGTCTTGACAGTGACATCTTTTTCATTTGCTGTCCCTTTTGTGCTCTACTCTGATTCCTAAATTCTCCCACATGAAAATAACCACCACTTTATTTGTTCATTTACGACGAGCTGAGAAATACTTGATCCCAGATTTGGGAAATGATGCAGCAGTTAGAGAATTAAAAAATTAAAAGTGAACTGAAAATGACTTAATAAATGTCAGTAGAGTTAACTGCTTTAATTCTACTCTCAGTGTTTTAAAAAAGGCAAACAGAGAAGTGAGGCTTATTGCCTCATAATTGTACAACAATACCTCATCACCACATATGAACGGCTTTAATGTTGAAAGAGGAATAACATGCGATTCACCTGAAACTAAAATGGGATACCTTGCAAGTGAAATCACTTACAGTGGCATAAAATGGAGGTCCAAGGTCCAATTCTGGTGCTCTGCTTTTTCTGGGAAACCAAAAAAGAAACCATGCTTTACTTTTCTAAAAGCTGTTATCATTGTATTAAAATAATAATAATAATTGTAGTATTTGTGTAAGCTGTAAAACAACGTGAGTGTTATGGATTTGGAGACTTTCATAAGGTTTACTGTTTGTCCTAGGGTATAGAGTGTGTGTAGTAATAATACACAAACTGTTTCTCTGCCATTTGTGTTTTGATGATTAGCACTGATCATGACCTCAGTGACTTTAATGGGTTTCAGTTGTGCACAGCATTAAGCTAATAGGCTATAATCTGCAGCAGTCACAATCTGCTCTTGGTAAAAAAGGATATTTAACAGCGTTGGTCGTTTGAGATCTACACTGATCATGCATTTGAGAGTAAAGTTGGCAGAAATCTTGGAGATAAAGATATGCTGTTTATTGATTTAGTTGATTAATCTTCCACTTCTATGCTCTGCTACTCCTTTGGAGGATTGTTTGTTGACAGTGTTTGCAGGAAAGGGAAATTTCAGCATAGGATCAGTTGATTCGTGTAAGCAGTGAAGGTTGCATTCAGGTTGGTCATTTTTTGTATTTCATAGTCAGTCCCTTACATTGCCCCTGAGGGTCCTTGACAAGCTGTCCAAAAACCCTGTGAGAGGATATATGAGCCACCTGCCTAGCCATCTGAAGAAAAAATAGTGTATTCCTTCCTGAATTCCTGAGAAGGTTGGCTGGTGGAAGATGGCAGATTTTTTTTCTTTTTTTATCAGCCAGTAGCAGTATGTTGATGTGTTTTGACAATGTTGTTTGTGACTGATGGGGTCCTCTGTTGAATAGATTCTGCCCCTGTGCTGTTGAAATGATGGAGCAAAGAGTGGCAACCTGACAGATGTAACATGACGTTTCTGACTAGTTATTTTTCTACCTGGAACACTGAGCTGTTGCAGTGATAAAGCATTTTGTACTCTGTCTCACTCTCTGTTTTTTGTTTGTTTGTTTGTTTGTTTTTGTGTGTCTGCATATGTGTGTGTGCGTGTGTGCCAGACCTTTTCCATCGGAGGATACTGCTGAGAATGAGGATGATGTGTACCGGAGCCTGGAGGAGTTGGCAGAGTAAGTCTTCTTTTCACCACAAACTGTTTTTCATCACCTAGGGGGACTTTGTGTTATTTCTCCGAAGACTTTTCCTAACCCTAAATGTACCCATGAACACCATATATCCTAGCAAACGCTAACTCAGTCGAGGGTGTCCTACATAAAGAGTAGGACATGGACAACCAGGGGGAAATGTAGACTGAAACTGAGTTCTGTAATTTAGATTTTTGTGGCAAAGATTAACACAAAAGACTGATGCACTTAAATGTTGACCCTTTTTAATTGCTAATCATTGATTATAAAGTTGGATGTGGGAGGTGAAATGTTTCGCACTTATGAAATGGCCACAGTGCCAAAGGTTTTACCCTGGGCCCACAAGTTTTGCATATTTATATGCACATTCAAGGTTCAAGGTTCTTTATTTGTCACATGCATAGTTATACAAGTATAACACACAGTGAAATGTAGCCTGACACGCTCCTCGACATGTGCCAAAAAATTGGGGGGGGGGGGGTGTAGAGGAAGAACATTATATATATATATATATATATATATATATATATATATATATATATATATATATGTAACATATATGTAATATGTAATATATATGTATATGTATATATATATATATATATATATATATATATATATATATATATATATATATATATATATATATATATATGTATATATATATATATATATATATATATATGTGTATATATATGTGTATGTATATATATATATGTAATATGTAATATATATATATATATATATATATATATATATATATATATATATATATATATGTTGGGTGAATGTGCAGTAGTAGCAGCAAGCAGGTGAATTCTGTACATTAATATGAATAGACATCTGACTATTTTACAGGATTATATATATTTGTATAGCGATGCCAGGTTCTTTAAAAAATTTTAGGCATTGTTTCAAAATATTCAGATTTATAAAGTTATAAAGTATAAAGTTTTTTCATTATAATTTTATGTTGCAACAGATAAGTAATATACAAACAACAGCTTTTTCTGCATCTACTAAAGTATGAGTGATATACAGCATATGGTTGTTTTTCATTTGTTCTTTACCCCCATTTTTATGTATAGTTTTACATTGTTTTTTCTAATCTGAATAGGCTCACCACCGGTTATATAAAAAAAAAAGGATCTGACTATGTAACAGTTCTCTACCTGTCGGTTGTGACGCACCTCGCGAAGTTTAAAAGTGAACTGTGATTGTCACTTCTGCCAATTTCCTCTAACTGCTTAATTACACACGCATAGAGCCTTCTGTCACTCTTCCTGTTGCCACAGTAACACCAACATCACTCCAGGTTTAGCTGCCTCTATACCTCCTTCAGTAACGGGTTGCCTGGTTTGGTGCATATTAGGTGGGTTGGTGGGTTTTTCTGTCTGTGAAAGATGCGCTCAGAGTTGGCAGCGATGACAGCAGCCGCTTGACTCGGATTAATGGAAAATAATTAGTTAAAGGCTTTGAGAATGGTGTCATTTATCACAGATAGATAGGAGGGAGGAGAGCGAGTTATAGAAAGGCGAGCATGCGAGCTATAGATATATGCCCGCTGAATACATAATCATCCTTTAGCATCTTCTCATGCACCAGAAGAGCAGGGCTAGCCAAAAAGGCTAGTAATGGATTTAATTCCAGATATGAAGCCCTGAAAACTTGGAACATGGGCTTTTACCATAGAACATAAACTAAAGGGAAAAAAAAGAAAAGAAAAAGAGCATAGTGAGAGGCTGCTTTCCTTTTTTTGTTTTCCATTTATTTAGAGAAGGGGTTTTCAAGTAGTGAGACACAGAGAGAGAGCCAAGGTGCACAGATATGGCGTGAGGTGAAAAGGACAGCGTGGATGCAGGCTTTCTAAAAATAACACAGTGTGCTCGCAGATTGGCACACAAATTGTACTCCTTATCTAGTACAGAGCAAAGAACAATGGCAGAGATAAAAGAAAAAAAAAAGAAAAAAGAAAAAGTTGGATTACAAATGTCAGCCAACAAAGTGCAACAGCTTGCAGCAGGAAAAGAGACCATTATGCATGGCAGCAGCTATTTCTAACACCTAACATTATCATTAGGATCCCTGCAAATCTAATTGCAAATCAATAATTGGGTATGATTTTTGTGAACAGTAAATTTTATATATCAATAAACATTTATTTAAATAGAAAACAGCAGGAAAAACTCCATCAGACTGTCTGAACTGTTATATTGAGCCTGTCTTTTTTCAGTTTATCCACTTTGTGGGCTTGCCTCCCTCCAATCTCTGTATTCATGGTGTGTAGCGTGAGCGAGGTTGGTGCGTTTCTCTCTGCACATTCTTCTTTATAAACTTCAATTCTGTGTGTGGGAGGACAACTTATAAATCATGTTTGGAGCCTACCTAAGAACTCCTGAGGTTAATCAGGATACCGCATGATTTTTAACCAGAGAATTTGAAAACTTGTGGAGTAATGCCATGAAACCCATGAAACAATTTTTTTTGTGTGTGTATAATAAAAAAAAAATTCAATCTTATTCAATGCTCCCTGTGTTTACCGTGGTTCTAAATACACCTGAAAAATGACAGTGGTGTGCACTGTCCAGGTTGCTGAAATTACTGCTGAAAGATGCGCTGGTTTTAGTCAGTGTGTACCTCAGTAGCAACAATAGCCCAGCACAGCAAACAGTCACAGGCGTTCCATTATGACACTTATCGACTGCACCTAGTGTCTTGCCTCTAACTTTTAACCTCCAAAATGTCCTTTCTCCACTGATGGGTTTTAGCCTCTGTAACCATGGCAGCAGGTTGAGTTAATCTTTTCTTTTTCCTGAAATGGTCAGTGGTGTTGTAACACTTTGCTCTTTGTGTAACCTGTAGGTCCAGAGGGCTGGGTCTTATTAAATTAATCATGCTGCTCTCTAGTGCAGCTGCTCTTGACCTTTTCCACTGAACATCTATGCATTTAGTTTCACCAATGGACACAAGCATAATTGATTCATCAGCATGTCCTTCACCTAATACAGTTGGACACAGTAGCACATAGGCCACGCTAGCAATAACCCTGCTCTCAGAGGCTTATTAATTAGTCTGAAATATTGATGCGCACGTAATTTACGACGGGTGCGTGACTGAACTGCGAGAGTGAGAGAGAGGACAGCGATAATCCTCCCGCAGTAATAATTTTTATGGATGTAAAACTATTCTGTGCAACAAGCATCCCAGTGGAGGAAAATAGTGCAATGGCAGGACATATGGTGTCATAAAAACAACAGCATGTAGGAAATAATACTGCAATATTGTCACCAAAAATATTAAGTGTGGAAAAGAAAAGCTGTGTGGGAAAAGTAAAACAGAAATAATACAGCAAACAATAGAAATCAATAGAACTGCATCATTAAGTTTGGTGGGTGCTAACCGCGTTTGACCGATGTCTGTAAAAATGGATTTTGACTTGAGTTTTAAAAACTGACATTATGTCGGCTGAGATGAAACGGCTGCTCTGGCCGCTCATGTGGGAATGAAATCAACCTTTTATGACTTGGTGAAGTTCAGCGATTGTGTTTAATGTTTTTTTCCTAATTCACAATTGTCAAAGCTTTTGCAGGTGATCGAGTCTCTCCTGAACGCAGTGAGCATGAAAAAGAGCTCGTGTCTGCTTGGCTGAAGTTGTTTTTACTCATGAATTGCAGACGTTGTCACGTCACAGCGGTCAAGTTACCCTTTTTTACACATAACACACAAGGAGAGAGAGAGCTCACATCAGGCACATTATCACCCCCGCAAATACTGCTTGATGGGCGCTGCTGGAGTAGAGTGAGGCGGCAAGACATGTGATGCCCACTTCTCGATTACCTGAAAATTGCATGTGTCATTTTAGGCATGTGACGGTTTGTCGCAAGAAGATTTCCATAATTACAATATTATGGCGGAAGAATGTCAAATGATACTTTAAGCAGTCATTATGGGCTAACCCAGAAATGTTCAGTGCAAATGAATGGAATGGAGATTCCCTGATAGGTGCACTTATGGTTTATTTGTATATGATGATTTGGCATTCTGCTGGACTGTATCTGTTTCCACAAGTATACTGTATGACTCAGATAGAGGTCAGCCTTCATCCTAATTGAGGTCTCACAGGTTAATATGTTAAACTTTGTGCCTCTCCCCTCTGGCCTTCTCAAGTCAAGTCCTCACATCGTTTAGCTGAGAGTTCTTCCCATCTGGAATGACTCCATCCTGGAATTGACAAACCATGAAATCAGGGTGGATCGGGCACAGTCGCCAAGGGACTCTTGCTCTGCGAAAGGAACACATAGATTTCCATTCCGAAGCATGCACTGTCACAAACCTTTCGTGTCACTCTTTTGCATTTTATTTTGCTCCATTAATCCCTCAGGCAGGTTGACATGAAAAGTCAATAACATGAAGTGAGCTCAGTTAAGGTTTGTTTTTTTTTCTTTCTTTTTCTTAATGCAAGGTATTAAGTAGCATCATGCCTCTAAATGACTGGTATTACATAGTAATAGTATTTATCATCTTTTAATCTTTACAATCAAGGAGAGAAACTGTGCTATTAATGATGTCATATGCATTGCTGCCTTTTTGGAAATAGTACAGTATTGATTCCTCTAAGGTTATCAGAATCTGTGCCCGAGGGTGTTGATATCAGGTGCTTTCCCAGTTTTTTCCATCAAACTAATGTTTTATATATAGCCAAGATTTCTTTCTATACATTTCCAAAGTATATTAGTGTCCCCATGATGCAGTATTTTATGCAGTGTAGTGAAACCTTCCCTGCTCATGTGCACATTATCAAAATGCGGTGAATGTACTACAGCGAGGCACATTTGTGGCCCTAAACCTTAAGGAAAGCTCCAGGTTCCATTTATAGTACCTTGCCCCAATATCTTTGCTCTCCTCTGTGGTATATGTGCCAATCCCACAGGGTTTTTTTCCCACATCCCAGTGAGCTAAACTACTGCCCCATTTATTCTGATTTTGAACTGCACAAATGCAGTTTAGTAGCTACAGTGTGGAGGGTCAGAGCTGGAGCAGAATATTGAAGCAGTAACAAAGAAAAACAACTTTTGAAATTTAAATAAAAATACACAAAGCAGCCAAGCCTTCAGAGACATGTGCTCAGTAGCTCAGATATGATGAGTCACATTCTACTACCCCCATGTTAACTCTATGTCATTGAAGGCCGGAAGCACATTACAGCAGGCCAATTGCATGCAAGCACACTAGACAGCCTTTAGCCTGTCACTGTGTAATCAGAGAGAAAATCACACCCAATTTGTTAGTCCTTAGGTCCTCTACTTCCATTCCTTAATCATTCACTGTGATGGTTACACATGTGCACATGCACATAAATGCAATTTTTATTAGTATAAAGAAATAAGCTGTATAATTCTCATGTGACTTACTAAACTGGATAGAAAGATCTTACTGTTTTCTTGCTCTCTCCCTTTCTAACAGTGTGTGTACACACACACATACCCACAGTGTATACACACACAGATTTGATTGACTACACATACTATGTTGAACAGCCACATCATTAAAATCATCTGCTGGGTGGGTATATTGCTTATATTGGACCAGAACAGCACAGACGGTCCCACCTGGACGTTTGCAGCCAATGCTTCACGTCTTGCGTCTTGTCAGGCAGGACCTCTGTGGCTCAGGATTGTACCCCCCAGTCCTCTCAATTGCATTAAGATTTGCAGAGATTGGAGGCTGGATCAATGCCTTGGGCTGTTTCGTTGTGTTCCTCAAGCAGTTCTGAGGAGGTATTTGTGGTGTCCTGTGCTAGTAAAACCTTTATAGCAGCATCCTCCCCCAGGGGATGTGCTTGTTCTTGAACAATGTCAGTGGGTGGTGCATTTCAAAAGGAAAATACATACAAATTCCAGGACCCAAAATTTCCCAGCAGAAAAATGCTCAGCAGTGTGGTAATGATTGCTATTTACTTTACTTGTTACTTGCTTTAACATTAATGATATGACAACGGTTGTAAAACACCTCCTTTCCAATGTTGTCTCAATGCTATTTTGCAACAATCTGTTATAATCAACAAGGAAAATATCATAATGAATATTGGTTGTCTAAATGCAAGCAAGATAAAATATTGTATATCTGTTGGCATATAAGTAAAACACATATTAGTAAAACTTGGCATGATGTTTTGAATATGGATCGAAATAAGAAATAGGAAAAGTTTGGCTTTCATAATCAGTTACGCATCTGGTTCATCAGTATAATGCAGTAATTACTCATTAATCATTAATAAGAACATGCATACATTTTGAACTTGCTTGCTAAAAAAGATCAGTGACAAACTGAATAACTAAGAGAGATGAAGAAGCTAACAGATGTTAACAAATGTTCCAGTGAGCCAAGCTTTCTCTAATAGATAAAAACGAACTAGATATTACAAACTTCCTATTCGATCTCTTAACAGGCAACATTCATGTCACTGCACTAAACCTCCCTCATATAAAGCTCTGTCTGAGGAATTAAACAAAAAAATATGTGAATTACCTGCTTTCCAAAGAGCCTTTCTGTCATGGTGCTCATCTGTGTCTGCGGAGAGTGCTGTAGTCTCAAAGTTCAGAGAGGAGATACTGAAGGGACAGCATCAGGTGGCCATTGTCCTCCCACGCAGCCTTCTCAGTATTCAACATGAGACACTTTTACTTAATGAAGAAAGATGGAGCGCAGTGCTGATAGTGAACCAAGTCACCTCAATTAAAACTTCAAACGCACCTGAGCACCAGCATTACGGTAAAGCTGCATATTTGATTGAGGGCATTTCTCTCACTTCGCTTTTTTTTCCCTCCCCTGACAGCAGTGAAAGCAGGGATGCCACTGCCTTGATGGCACGTGTAGAAGGTCACATCACAGTGGATGGAATCCACCAACCTACAAACAAGATTTCTTTTTTTTTTTGTAGACCTGTGCTACAAAATCTTGTTTTCAAATATGCATGAATTAATAAATCTTATGAAAGCTCAACAAAATAACCAATTTCAGTGATCTTAAAGGGGAATTAGGATTTTGTGGTCTGGATCTGGTTGTTTTGGTATAACGGCAGCTGGGTTATGGCCCCCATTAGCCAGACTGCAGTGAGGTTTGTGCTTCAAGAATGCACAAACAGGCAGGTTTATGTGCTAGGGATCACATGCACATCCACTTGGAGGATGCAGCATTCATCCAAGAAGAGCAAACCCTCTTCTTTCTTGTTCTCACTCAGAGAGGTCAGAGTACAAAACAGCATCCCCTGAGCTGGTGTTCTGCTCAAGGACATTCAAAAAGAGCGGATGCTCGCTGAGCCTCAACCTTAGGCGTCCTTTTCCCGAAGATTTCAGGGCAGCGAATGTTGGGAACTATAACAAAAGATGGAGGTGGATGGTACATTTGTGTGTCTTGGTTGTCAACCCTCACAGAAACTGGAGTTCAGCACAGAGCGTGGAAGCAATTAAGATCATTTTTTTTCCTTTAGTGACTAAATTTGCATCCCTTTTGGGAGTCAGACCACCATTAAAGTTAATAACACAGACATATTTTTAGATGCATATGATATTTCCCATGTTCACCATGAATAAATGTCCATATATTTGTTTAGAAATCACGATCAAAGCACCCTTCAGAACCAAGTACAGTAATTAACAGCTTATTCATCATGCTCTAAACTAATTATAAAAGAAAGGGCTTCATCACTGAAGTTGGCTGAATCTATGGCAACTTATTGTAATACAAGAACATTACGCTCCCTGTGTCTGAATACAGCCTAGGTAAATGGAATTTTGTTTAAACAAGCGAGCAAGTTCAAACAGTTGCCCTCTGTTATTTAGCAGGCAACTCTCTTTATTTATTTACAGTATTTAATCATTTATTTCCCTTTTGCGACTTAAAGCTCCCTTCTTATTAACTGCATCGAGATGGGCCCTTTGCCAAAGTGTTTTCCTGCTGCGGGATCCCTGCCGCCTCAATAAGTTTCCCAAACAATAATTGCTTATACGGAGCAGGGGGAGACACAGTTTTGGCTCACAGAGCATGAGAATCTTTCCCAGGAGATCCTCCTCTCCACAGTAACTGTCGGTGCTCTGCTGGCTGCTTGCCTAATTAAAGGTCAGTGAGCTAGCTGGGTGCCAAAACAACATAAATACATTAAAGAGAGATGCCACTTCATAACTTATTGGAGCTTTGTGAACACCAGGTTCTGTGTTCCCTTGCCTAGATCACTAGTATCCTTCAGGCAGGGCTTGTTAAGGATAACAAGCTAGTTCACCTGGTCTGTGCACTCAAAGAAGTTTGACGTGGAGGTGTGAGAAAAGACCGTTTATCATTTGGTTTTGAAGGTTGGCGGTTAGATGGACTTGTTCATCTAAAGTGCATGTGTTTTCCCCCAGTGAACATGACTTGGGTGAGGATGACATCTATGACTGTGTGCCATGCGAGGATGATGGGGACGACATCTATGAGGACATCATTAAAGTGGAAGTACGACAACCCATGGTGAGAACTCCTGTTTGATCATTAAGGACTTGTTTTCTTTTCACAATTACTGATTGCGTTTTTTTGTTGTTGTTTTTTAATATACTGTACAAATGTGCTACGTGACGGTCTATGACTAAATCACTGCAACTCTCCCCACTCTTTGGAAGAATTTTCTTTTGCATGATTTCATTTTACCATAACGAATTGCATTACAGGAATGCAATGAACTAATAGTGCCAGAGGAAACACCCCCACTCACTTTTAACTAGCTTTAGATTATTTCTGTGGTCGGCCTTGTCATTGTCGTACGGTATCTGCATGACATCGTGTCTCTAAACTCAACTGTAGCAGATGTCTCTTTCATAATCAGTGACAAATCTTTACTTCTGACTTGCTCTGCTTTTCTCATGCTGCAGATCAGATACATGCAGGTGAGTGCCACTGTGCTTGTGACTCACAACACCCTGTCAGCAAATTCCCTCCACCACCTTATTTAAAACCAACTCCTAGCATCCCAAGAGAAAGATCTGCCAATTAAGTTACTGACCGTTGGACCGATGGTGAACGATACCCCATCTGGTTCAGTCTGACTCAGAGCTAGTGACTTCAGCTCTGTGACTGCAGTGCTGACTTCAGCTAGCATCGCCAGCTGCCACACTAAAGCAAATAAACAATATGCTGCTGGCTTTGAACCCTACTTCTCGGATTGGTTGATCCTGTGCTGGCCTAAGGCCTGGACTTGTATTTTTGCATTGTTAGTGCCAGTTTTCGTATTACCAGCACTGGTTATCAACAGCCAGATCTACTCCAGATGGCTTAGCTATTAATTCCTCAGGGTGCTCATAATCATACTACAACATAAAAAAGGAAAATCTATGGAAACAAAGCCTATGTGTGTGGGTGTGTTTCGCCATGATCAACAGGGTTTCTCACTTACAGTATACTGTTCTTTCAACAAAGCATGCACATACATACACATCTGAAGATGGAGACATCAGGCCCTCTGTAGAAGTTTGACTCTTTTTCACATCTTAACCTGGCTCCATCACAGCATGCCTGCTTGCATTGTTTTGCCTTGACAACGTTGGATTCATGTACATTTCTTTACACATGTCTTCTTAAACCAGCTAACCCACACATACAGTGACGCTCAAACGCTCATTATTTTGCATCCTTCTGTCATAGCCAGTGTCATCACCATCTCTAGCCATGGCACCAGCTATGCTAAATATTTAGAAATTTATCTTTGACATAATCAGATACATTAAAAAAAATCATTCCCAGAAGGATGATTCTGTTCATCTGGATGTATAGCCTTCAGTGGGAGAAACGTTTCATCACGCATCCAGTCTCAGCTGACTGCAGGTTTCCCCAACCCTATGAACAATAGTTACATAACCACTGTTTGTAAAGTTGAGGAAACCTGTGGGGAAAACTCTGTTCAGCTGCCTGCAGTTGAACAGAATCACTTCTCTGGATTATCGAGCATGTATCAAAACATGTCTAATTTTACATTTATTTCTGCTTGTTTTAACAGAAAAACAACAATAATTGGGGGTTAGATTTTTATTTTTTTTTTGGGGGGGGGGGGGGGGGGGTAGATTTGTTCCTACTGTCTCAGCTTTTAAAAAATTTCTTAAGTGTGGAAAAATCATAGGCTACATAAAAAAAAGATGTTGATGATGAAGGGTGGATCATCCTGGCAAAGGAAAGCACAGCTGACTATAAGTTGTGTAAACTGTCAGATGAAGTCTAAATTCATTTTGTCAGTATTTCATTGTGTTTGCAGAGTAAAGGAGTTTACATGCAAATTGACTAAAAGTGACTGTATTGGAAGACTGCACTGCATTATCTCTTGCTGATAACGCAAGTCGACGGCCTTGATGGATTACACGACACAAACACTTTGTCATAAGTCTGCTTTTCATACAGTTGGGAATTCATAAAAACAACAGTCAGCTCTTATAGCAGTAGTGTTATACAAAAATTTCTAAAAAAAAAATTTCAAGTACAGGTTGAAATAAAGTGTTGCAGAATTTGATGGAAACATCAAAGCATTGTGTGGTCCTTTAAATTGCAAACTAGTGATGCTGACCCTGTTATTTTAGCCTTTAATGTATTCTTAGTAACATATAAAAAAAATAATCACTGAAACAATTAGCAGTATATAACTGTTCAAAGTGATCGTCGTCACTGATTATTTTATCTGATTCTCACTGCAGAAAATGGGTATGACAGAAGATGACAAGAGAAACTGCTGCTTAGTGGAGATTCAGGAAACTGAAGCAAAGTACTACAAGACTTTAGAGGACATTGAGAAGGTGAGTTTACAAATACAGCTCTATTTGAGTTTCTGATAAGCGTGCATTTTCCCTTTGGCACAACCATGCAATGCTTGAATTTTCCTTTGTCACTTCTTTGTTGGTGGTTCAGACCTTTGGGCCAGGTCACAGCATGGAAATGTCATATATATTTGAACACAAGTGTCATGGATGTAGATCAATATGATTATTATTATCTCAGCTTTCAAGGATGACGCTGATCCCTAAGCCTTTAAGTACACATCACATATGAGAGAACATACTCTATGTGTGTCGGGGAAAAATAAATATTTCTGAAATAATTAATCATAAAAT
The DNA here is from genome assembly GCF_057382275.1 of Copadichromis virginalis. Classification (NCBI taxonomy): domain Eukaryota; kingdom Metazoa; phylum Chordata; class Actinopteri; order Cichliformes; family Cichlidae; genus Copadichromis; species Copadichromis virginalis. The sequence continues at coordinate 37,187,795 of NC_140624.1, read as the reverse complement.
TTGTTTATATGCATGCTTCTCCACCCACCTTAAAGGTGTTTTATTCTTTGTGTGTTGAAGTTTATCACAGGTGATTGTTCTTACTCCACACAGTATTTGTATGAAAGAGAACGATCATCTCTGGCAAAGAGAAGGGAGCAGCGTTGGATTATATTTATTCACAAGGCTCTGCTGCAAAGATTGCCCGCTCTGTGATTACATTTAAACACAGTAATTATATCAGGTCATTGTAACATTAGCTGTGACTTATTCACATCAAGCTTAGAAAAACTGATTAATACTTTGCTGCCTACAAAGGGAATATACTACAATAAAAGTGAAGCTATTCATTTGTATTAATTTTAGTTTTTATTTTACTTTTATTTTATTCACTTATTCCACTAGAACATTTTAAAAGGTTATATTTATTTTTCTGCTCCTACCCTTGCACATTATTTTCTTATTGTCTGTAGTGCTGTGCAACAGTCACTTTCATTTCTTTATATTTTCTTTGCAGGTAGCCAGACTATTTTTTCTATTTTTTTCTATTTTGTTTCTTTTGTGTGTGTGTGTGTGTGTGTGTGTGTGTTTTTTTGTTTTTTTTTACTGGTCTTCAGCAACAGGTCTTGAGGTTTTTCTGCAAGTGTTTCTTCTTTGGACAGTGGCTGTCTTTTTTTTTTTTTTTTTTTTTTGTCTTTTTCAGTGACGTTTTTAGTACAGTCCTTTTAGCTGACTGACGTTCAAAATAATTTGAATAGTTATTTAAGTCACTTAAATGACTAAAGCAAAAAATAGTTCAGGCATTAAAAAGACACCTAACTCGAGAACCACTGCTGTCTGCACATAGCAGACAACTTGGCAAAAAAATGGTTTAAAATGATATCTTTAGACATTTTGTTAATAGTAATCTAGAAAAACTAGTAAACAATATTAAAAAAGAACCACATTAAAATAAAATAAAAATAAATGAAACCTAATAAAACCTAAATAACAAAAGAATGCCAGGAGGCCTAACTGAGAAAGAAACATTTTTAAATGCTTTAAATGTCTTGCAAGAAGCCCTGAGAACATCCTAAAGACTAAAAGAATTACAAGAAAGCTTTTCTAAGAGAGTTCTGTCTGTCTTGAATTATAAATTTGGCCATACCAAATACTGACTGTCAAGTTCAGCAGAATTGTACAAACCTTGTTTTTCCCCTATGTTCTATATTTCTGTTTATGTTTGTGTGTTTCAATAAATCACTACGCCTATTTTGGATTTTCCTAATGAAAAATAAAAAAGTGGATTCAAGACTTTTTCACATTACTGTATAATGTGTCTTTGTGGTACGTGTCTGTCTGTCTGACTAATTACAATAATAATAATAATATTTAGCAGATGTAACACAGAAAGCTAGAAACAGCCGTGACTCTCTCCCTGCTGACACGGTTTCTTTAATTGAGTTAGCATATTTAAAACATTCACTTTTCACGCTACATTCACGTAATTGTAGCACAATTGGTCACAATTCATTTTAGCTTATTAGGGAATGACACTGAAACATTCTCACAGTTATCCAGGACTAAAGTCTCGGTGTGTCTTCTGAATATGAGCCGTGAAGTTTGCAAAGCACAGGACACACAACATTTTACAAAGTATGATTACCGTTTACCGAGAAAATCAAAAACAAACATTCTGTGCTCAAAGACTCAGACCCTCACACCCTGACGCGTACGTTTGAGCTTTCACGGTGTAGTAATAAACCATCGCTGAGATCGGCGCTGGTATCGCATCAGTTTCCGCGTTGACAGATTTCATTCACGATTTCATGGAGCGCCACAAATCATCCGCTCCGCTAATTTCATTAAACTAAATGTGCATCCTGTGTTTCCCACACCAGACCAGCACAAGTCTAAATTAGAATAAATAACCTTCTTATGATCAGAGGACTCGTTAAGCTTAATTGAGTTGGGGTTAATAAACCCAGTTATCTTTGCGTTGCTTCTTAGTTGATCTATTTGTTATCATTATGATGATGAAATGTGACAACCATAAAGCAGCGTTAGAGAAATAAAAAGCATATTTTTTTCCTCTCTAAGCATAAGTGGGCTTCGTAAATAACAGCTGTATGTATTTATTGCACACTTAGGCCTCAAAAGGATTTTTTACAACACAGCCTGATATTTTTGTGGGTCATTTTCACAGATCTGTGAACTGTTCACACATGACATGAGAGAAAATGCCAGTTATACTGTTTGTTTGTAAAAGGGAAATCTGTGGCTATTCAAAAAAAAACAACAAAAAACCCCATAAAATCACCAATTTTCTTTTTTTTTTCTTCCTTTCCTCAAGAATTACATGATCCCACTGAGGCAAGTCTTGAGTCCACAGGACATGGAGGCTATCTTTGTAAACCTGGAGGTGAGTAACCACTCTACGAGACAACATAATGCCAGTGCTGCACACCTGGATGCGTTTCACACCAAGCGAATAACTCGATATGTGTATGGATGGCTGAAAGAATGATGGGATCTATTGTTTATATTTTCTGTATATTAAGGGTGCAAAGCTGTGAAAATTCATGCTTTGCTTCGGGCTGAGTGTGTTGTCATTGCTCAGTGTTTTCGTCACGGCCAGAGTAGAAAACAGTCAACATTCCTGCCGAGAAAATATGCCTCATTGGTGTATAAATGTACACCAATGTAAATGTAAATACCACCACGCACTCTCGACCACATGTGGTACAGAGTTGCATTAAATTATGTTAATGAGTCACACTGTTTTGCTGACCTGTAACACACAAAGCAGCTGTAGTTTATTTGAGTCTCTCCTATAATGAGTATTTATAGTTTAATTTGGCCCTGAACTGTAAATACTCATTGTGTTTGTTTTAATGTGTGTCACAGTATTGCCCAGCTTCTCCCAGGTTTATGCATTATGTCTGAGAGCTGCAGACTGCTTATGGAGATTTGAAAGTGGTGATAAAGTAGCAGGGATTCATACTTGCTTGTTCACGAGAAATGTCGAATAATCTTGGGTTATAAAATATGTTAAATAACTGTAATATTCAATAAATGTTTAGCCACCTTTGTGAAAAAGGTCTATACTGCTGATCTCCTCTGTTCTCTTTTTCTGGGACATAGAAGCCACATAGACGCACAGCTTTCTGGCAATTAGGCAACATAACCTAAATAGCAAAGATGATCACATTCAGAAGGAGTGTGTTCTCAGTCTCTCCTAAAAATACAACTTCTCAACTATATCTTCACTTAGCAATCTGAACTAATTAGAGTTTAATAGAGAGGGCAACAATGTGTACTAAATGTTTCAAGATGAGTTCTTGTATCAGTTAATTAAACTTTATTTGTACCTTTCATCCTGGTTGCACTTTGAAGTGCTTCACATAGGACCAAATAGCTGAAAATCAGACAGAGCATTAATGCAAATATCTAATTAGCCACTCAGATGGCAGCAACCCAGCACATTAAGGCATGTAGACACGGTCAAGACCTGCCGAAGTTTAAGTAGAGCACCAAGGGCTGAAAGGTGATTTAATGGACTTTCAATGTGGTATGGCTATTAGCTGCTGGACTGGTTGGTCTTGGTATTTTAGACACTGCTTATTTGGTGGGCTTTTTTCCACACACAACCATCTCTAGGGTTTACAGAGAATATTCTGAAAAAGAGAAAATATCCAGTGAGCAGCAGTTGCCTGTGAGAAAGCGCCTTGTTCATACCAGAGGTCAGAAGAGAATGTCCAGGCTGCTTCAAGCTGAGCAAGGCAACAGTAACTCAAATAGCCACTCGTAATAACCAATGAATGCTGAGGAGCACCTCCGAATACAATGAACCTTGAAAAAAGATCAGTTACTGTAATAAAGCTACAATTTGCACAGCCTCACTACATTTTCTATAGTACAAGACTGGAAAAGTTGTCCGGTCTGATGAGTCTCAATTTCAGCTACAACATTTGGATTGTAGGATCATAAACAACGTGAAACCATGGATCCGTCCAGCCTTGTGTCAATATTTCATGCTGGGGGTGATGATGAAATTCTACTTTTTATTGCTATTTTTCCTTTAGGATGTGATCAAAGTCCACTTTGCTCTCTTGCGAGCCATTGAAATGAACATGGTCAGTGGAGGAAGCGGCCTGGGGAAGATCTTTCTCGACTTCAAAGAAAGGTTGGTATCCGGACATTGCTGTGTTGTGTTTGTTCATAGACGTCCTGTGCTTTTCTGTGTTCTGTGCATGGGGTGTTAAAATCCACTTATAGTTTAGAAGCTGTGGCATTTTCTTCCTTTACTTTCAAATTTAGGAAGCAGCATCACGTTGAGGATCCACGGATCAGTGGATTGAAGGGATTAGTGTTCAAGGAAGAAGTCGATTAAAATGAACCGGTTTAATGAAAAAGCTGAGAGAGCATGTACACCATTGTTGTCCATCAGAGTGTATACTCAAAGCATTGCATTAGCTTGTCCAAATTATATTCCTTTATATTAGTCTTTCCACTTATTCCACCACCATCTATCTATTTTACCCACGTATTAGCTGTTCTGTGATTTCTACTGTCAGGTGCTCAGGATATATATTCACATTTAAAAACAACAGAGCTGAAAACTGCCTAAACATTTAACAAATATCTTAATAAATGAATATCTGTTTGAAGCAAATCATAAACAAATTCCCAAGGGCAGTAAAAATAATTTTCTCTGTTTCTGAAAATAGGTCTCAGTCAGTATTCAGAGCTGTTGCCAAATATCTCATTGTTTCACTTGGTTTAATAAATAATGTTTTACAAATTAATACGGAAATGACTTGATGAGAAGGTGTTTCCAGCAGTGTGGAGATTATGAAACCCAGTGAACAGTTAAAGCTGGGGGTTATTGGCAAACTGGATTTTCTCTCAGATGATCTCAATCTCGCCCAGCTGTGGAGCAACGTGTGGATAATTTGCATCCCTGAGGGGAGCAATGATCCCCGCTAAGGCGACTGCTTCATAGCTAATGGTAATGATGATAGCTTCTGGTCTCATTTATGATTCCATACAGTGCTATGGATGTGGCGCTCTTGCGAATAACACAGCCATTACGGCGTGAAAGCGAGTCACACAATGCACCGCATGTGTTACCTGTCCCTGCGTCCATAAGTACATTTTCTATTCCTCTGCACAGTGATAGCACAGATACTTTTCCCTCCTCTCTGATGCTTTTAACCGAAAACATTCACAGCACTTCTCTGGGTGACATCAGTTTGCATAGGTAATAGGCTTTTTTCGGGCCTCTTCTTTAAGCCTTAAGAGACCATGTAACATAAAATCGGTTTGACATAAGGGACTGTATTTCTGTTAAATGACAGAGACAGGCACATACTGTCTCCCTCAGCCTCATACATGCAACCACAGTCTTACTGTTTCTCCATCCTCATTAAGCTCATCTTACTCCCTGGTCTGATTCAGCAATGGTTGGAAAACTTAATCTGGCCATAGGTCACTAAAGGACAAGGGGAGGTTGTCACGTGATCAGACGTCTGTGGAGGCACGTAGAGCTGTTTTAAAAGTACAGGAAGGGAAGTCTCATTGGAAACATCTGTAGTTACACCAATTGTATTGTTTACTGAGGAAATGTGGTTTAAGCTTCTTGTTTTTATATATACCTATATATCCATATATATATATATATATATATATATATATATATATATATATATATATATATATATATATATATATATATATATTTTTTTTTTTTTTTTTTTTTCCATCTGTATCAATACTGGATAATATACTATATAATAATATACAGGAAGAAGAAGAATCTTGTCCTACCCATTAAAGTGCCTGTAACACTGGTCACTGTAAGATGATAAGTCTCACAGTCAGAATTACAGTTTATTGTAAAAGTGTTGGATGGAACATTGGACAGGCGAGTCAATTTATTTCACACAAGACTGGGAAGAAATCAACCTGTCTGTACGCGCTATGCTGTATGATGGACAATGTTGTGTTGAAGCAAAGAGCTCCATGACACTAAAATCAAATGTTGCTCTACACTAAGATTTCCACTCTTTTGAACAAACAGAATGGCATTAAAGGGGCACATACAATGCTGTAAAAATTAAATTTAGTTCAATGTTATTTAAACTGGATCACTATATAAACACATTTTATTTATATAAAACCAAGTCAAAGCGAAGGACCTTATTTTGTAGGGTAAAGACCCTGCAATAATACAGCGAAAACCCCAACAATTAGACGAACCCTTTTGAGCAAGCACTTGGCAACGGTGGGAAGCAAAAACTCCCTTTTAACCAGAAGAAACCTCTGGCAGAACCAGGCTTAGGGAGAGGCACCCTTTTGCCAAGATAGGTTGGAGATGTATTTGCCCCCTTGCTGATTTCTTTTTTAAATTTGTTTGTATGTAACACATTTAACTAATTTAAGTGAACAAGGAAAAAAATATCTAAATCTACCTGGCCCTTTGTGAAAAAGTAATGTCGTCTTGTTACATCTGGCATAAACCTAACACAGCATTTCATAAAAACAACATCGTGTCAACGTGGTGGTGGTGGTGGTGGTGGTGTGATGGCAGGCGGCTGCTTTGCTGCTTCAGGACTTGGATGACTTGTGAAGCTGATGGAACCAGGAATTCTGTCTCTACCAGAAAATTCTTAAGGAGAGGCTTTCAGTTCAAGAGCATTTGGGTTATGCAGCTGGACAATGATCTGAAACATCCCAGCAAGTCCATGTCTAAATGTCTAAAAAAAACCCTCAAAAACAACCAATTATTATTTCCCTATGTGAAAAAGTAAACCTTTGGGATAGATTTTTTCCCCTTGATACATAAGATCATCATTTTAAAACTGCATTTTCTATTTACTCAGGTTTAAAAAAGAAACCAGACAGGGGACAAATGCCTATTCACAGCACTATACAATCTGCATGTTGTTTGGTAAATGGTTTTTAAACTTCTGCTTCTGCTTCGCTCCATTTATATACAGATTTCCGAATTACATACGATTCATTGCTATTTACCATTACCAACATTTGTCACAAAAGAGATGCTGGGTTATTTTAAGACCATTCATTTGATTTGAGGAACCTTTACGTCAGAAGCCTTGACTTTCTCACTATGATTGACATGTAGACCGTCCTCATTATGAGCCACAGTGGTGTCTTGTCTCGCCATGGCGATAGACAACAGTGACCAGGGGATTTTTATTCACACAGCAACGCTCTCTTCATTCATCTTGGCAATTTTCTAAGGACCTGGCTTTGCATAATAAATTTGGTTATCTATGCTTGTAAGTCCCTGTGACCTTTACAACAATGTGCTTGTATCGTTTTTTTGCCTCACGTTGGTGCCAAAGATGAAAAGCTTTTTTTTTTGTATTGGTCTGAATGCCATGCTGAAAATGTCACTGGTTTATATGCTCAATTCTTAAACAGTCAGAACCAGGCAGAATGGAAAAGTACACTCAGAGGAAGCTCTATAAACTAAATGGGCATCTAAGTGCCCTCTTGTTGATGCACTCATTTGCAACATTCCCCAACTCATTTCCGGAGTAATCTGACTCCCTGATATCCATGCAGTGCCTAATCATGGCCATGCTATGAGGCTCTTTAGTGGAGGTCTTTGCTCTGTGTTCTCCTCCATTTGCTGTGTGCTGGATATGTTGAGTAGAGGTGAGAGGGTCCCAATGCCATGTGTCAGAGAATATTAGCTAGTTCCACAGCCTGTCACTTCTGCTTTGCTGGGAGGTTTCCTCACTTGCCTGACTCGCCTCGCAGGGCTCCACAAGGGTGGGGGGTGAAGGCTCAGAGCACATCTACTCAAAATTGCATTTCCTGTGAGATAACATGCACGATGGTGTCAGAAGAGGCCAGCACAGCAGGGCAATATCACCGGCACTTAAAAGAATAAAAACATGAAGTTTCTTCCTGCACTTGCAAACTCCTGTTTATTTATCTATCTTTTTCCTTTTCCTTGCGTGGGCTACTGCATCCTGCAGGTATGCTAATGGCATAGCGGGAAACTTACCAAACGATCATTTAATGAATAGAAATATCGTTATTTTTCAGTGGAAGGTAACTATTCACACTGCAGACTTTGTGGTTGACCACTGGGATGATTTCTTCTTCTTGTTTCCCTCGCTGTAATCAGCTTTATAAAAGTTGTTGATGTTATATCTGATATCATCCCCCCTCCCCCCCCCCCAAAAAAAAAAAAAAAAAAAGAAATCATAGTCCTATGTACTTCACAAGCCCAGTTAAATGGGGAGGGTAGCATCAGGCAGGGCAGCCAGCCATAAAATGTTTGCCAAATGAAGCATGCAGTTCATCAATAGTACATAAGAGGAACAGCTCAGTTTGAGCAGTTAGGAGACAAAGTTAGAGAGACAAGGCTGAGATGGTCAGACATGTACAGTGGAGGGATGGAGGGATAATGGGCAAAGGATGTTGACTATGGAGCTGCCAGGTAGGAGGAAAAGAGGAAAACTGCATAGAAGATTCATGGAGAGGGTTGGTGTGACAGAAGAGGATGCTATGGTTAGGGTGAAATGAAGGCAAATAATATGCTGTAGCAACCCCTAAAGGGAGCAACTAAAAGAAGGTGATCGGGTTTTTCCTCAAATCTGTACAGAAGGAAAACAAACAACCACAACACAGTATTCATCAGTGTGTAAACATTCAAGCACAAATTCTTGTGCTTGAATGTCGAAAACTGTTAATAAACTGTTAGTAATGAATTGTCACCAGTTTTCAGCAATTTCTTAAGAGCCGTGGTTAAGCATTGAGCGTATTTATCACCACATCACAGACTAATTAGAGCTGGCTGGGTGAGAAGACTGCATGGATGCTTCAGTGTACTTGTGTGTCACTAGCAGTTTGGTTTCACGATCTCGGTTTAAGAAGATGACAACACTTTCAATTGGCCTCTCACAGTTTAGATAAAAAGCTTGCTATTAAAAATGTTCATGTATCCGAATTTTGTTGTATCCAAATATAGTTTTTGTGAGATTTAGTGATTGTTGGGGTGATATTTTGGTCATAAAAATAGATAGACATTTTTTTTTCATTTATTGTATAACAGCACCCTATATTTTATTTTATATACATACAGAATGTAACTGGTTGCCCTTTCATGATACTGAACACAAACAGGCTGATGAAATATAGCAATGTAATTGTAAAATAGCAAAAATATTGTACCTCCCCATATGGAAAAGAAATAGTAAAAACTTATATGTGATTTACTCATGAAAGTGGCCACTTTCTCATTACTTTCATATATTGTTTTAGTAAGTATCCAAACCATACAAGTTTCATTATATAATTTTTCAAGGGATCTTATATCTGTCTTCACTCTTATATGCTTTTCATACAAGTTTCACACAAGACAGATACAAACTTTATAAGATTTATATATATCTTTTCCATATGGGTCATTTGACACTGTTCCTTGTTACCTGTTAAAATAAGCTTTAAAAATTGTTTGAGTTCCATAAACTTCATTAAAGCTTTGTATAATTACATTTGTACCAAAGAACGCTACACTACCCTAAAGAGTACTCAACCCTAGAAATATGAACGTGATGTGAAGCTAGGGTTTTGGAGGGCTAGTAGGTGCACTGAGATTAAACTCAAGCAACTTGGCAATGGACAGGTGGCCTAGATAAAATAAAAGTGCAGCAGAAGCAAAAGCTCGTAACTAAAATAGTCTCAATGACTTCCACACACTGAAGAATGGCCTTCTGTTAAATTGACTCACACGAGAAAATAAATCAGTCTTTCATTAATTCACTTTCATTCACTTAGTTCTTGTTATTGTTCTGAGAGAAACATAATTTGTTCATTGAATAGTTTGTTTATTAACCCTCTCAGGCTCAAATTAAACTTTTTGTTGCTAATGCACAACCAAGTCCCGCAGTGGTACTTCTGAGTAAAAAAAAACTCATAAAATATGTATGTGGGGTAATCAGGTTGTTAGTTTTTAACTGTTGCAAATCGGCAACGCCTGCCTTGAGAGGGTTAAGGCCATGGATTGAAAAATGAAAAATGAAAAAGAAGCAAGCTCTAGCCCAGGGGTCGGCAACCCTAGGCACACGTGCCTCAGCTGAACAGGTGATGGAGAAACAGGTTTACCTTTTAGGTGACATGAATGAGTTGAAGGGAAGTTCTGAACTGTTTCTGAGAGACAAATAACACCAGGATCTTTTTCTAAGTAGCTGACAGCTGGTAACTGTGCAGGGGCGGGTCTAGCAAAGTTTTGCCAGGGGGGCAGGTAGGGCATTAACAGGGAGAGGGGGGCACAAAGAAATACTTTCTCATTCTCACTTAAAATGTCTGGCTGTTATTAAATAATTATCTGAAGCTTACAACCAAAGTTTTTATCTTATGTAAAATGTATAGAAATCATACTTACAGGGAGTGCAGAATTATTAGGCAAGTTGTATTTCTGAGGAATAATTTTATTATTGAACAACAACCATGTTCTCAATGAACCCAAAAAACTCATTAATATCAAAGCTGAATGTTTTTGGAAGTAGTTTTTAGTTTGTTTTTAGTTTTAGCTATTTTAGGGGGATATCTGTGTGTGCAAGTCAAGTCAAGTCACTCCATTCTATGTTTGATCGCAATTTCTATAACTTCCGAGACCACCAACGATGATATTATTCAGCTATAAAGTGTGATGTGAACATATTTAGAACTTACCGGAATGAAAATGTCTTGAGCACACCAGCTGATATATCTGGAGACGTAACAGAACTTGATATCAGCTCGTCTCACGGCTTCTATCCAGGCTAGACGCCTTCGTTTGGTAATATCCGATACATGAGCTCCTTCATGTTGCTTCCAGGTTGGGAAAGCATAAAAAGACAATCGAAACTTATTCCCGTGCCGGTCGTAAGATCGAACATTGCAGCCGACCACACAGCAAGTACGAACCATGGCTATGCTTTCGCTCCTTACTTAGACCCCCAAAATGGCGGATCGGGCCAAAATCCTTTCCACGCCCACCCCCGTGACATCACGCTCCAAAGCCCTATAGGGTGTTGATGTCATTAGACCACACCCCTTCTCATTACAGAGTTACACATCACCTAAAATGTTTAATTGGTAGTAGGCTTTCGAGCCTATACAGCTTGGAGTAAGACAACATACATGAAGAGGATGATGTGGACAAAATACTCATTTGCCTAATAATTCTGCACTCCCTGTATACCAACAAGACAGCGTTTGTTTTCATTCAAAGGCTTTATGGCTTTAATACCTGGTGGGCCGGTCTTTAGTCAAAATGCCTGGGCTGTTTTTTTTTTTTTTTTTGTCCCAGTCCAGCCCTGGGCACGACACGCAGTGAATTAATCTGAGAAGGTGCATCAAAAAATTAATGGCCGGGCCAGCGGTGCAAATCAGCTCGCATAGACACATTAGTTGACGGTATCTTAGCTAACAGCCCCAACTACCAGATTCAACTTGTAATTGGCTAAAAAAAATAACTTACTTACTAACTCACCTACTGGTGAGAGGGACGTTGTTAGCTTTCCACATTCCGACACTTCAAAAGCTTCAGGAGCTTTCCGCTCAGCACAGCATCAGCACCACGGAAATACACGGATACATCCGTAGACTCGAGACACAATGCATTTTTGGGACTTTCAGGTGTATGGACCAATGTTTTCTTTTCTGATCAAACCAGAAAGCTTTAATGAGCAGCTGGGTTTGTCTCGCATTAACTGGCTGGGTTAATGCCAGTTAATGCAACATCGAAGCAGCTGGAATCCACAGCTGTGCGTGTTCATGGAGCTTTCATTTTCACCTGCTGGACATCACTACCTGACAAGTTTAACTGTCTTCAGAACATTGCAGAGGCCTTATTGACAGTATTTGGCTCTACATATCTGTGTGAGCAGATTTTCTCTCACATGAGTGTCCTCAGGTCTGAATGCTGGACACTTGGAGACCTGTGTCTCTGAGTGGGAGACCAGAGATCACATTAACATGTGTGTCAGTTTATTTTTCTTATCATTCTTGTGAGGAGACCATAAATAGCATTTGTATTTTCTGTTGTACAGTTCATTTACTGTTATGGATAAAAAGTCTTTTTTTGTTTCAAAATAGCTGATAACTATTCGCTGATAGCTGCCAACATCTGCAAACAAATATCATTCTATAAAGTGGTTCTATATAGTGTGTAACTGTTCATATAGAGCGTTATTAAATTTATTGCTAATGCAATCATATGGCACATTGACTTCTGAGGAAATTTTAGATGGCACTCGTCATTAGAAAGGTTGCCTACCCCTGCTCTAGCCTTTAGGACAGTGTAGCCACATTTGCTTGCTGCATAACTTAAAGAGCCACCATTGTTCTTCATTTTGTTCATCTTCACCAAGTTTTTTAACATTTCTTATAATTTCCATACTGAAGTTAAATCGCATCATTTCGTATGCTGCTATTACAAACTCCTTCATGTCCCATTAGGAGCTGATAGCTCACTATAAGATTTGTGACCTGGCACGTACCATTATGTCCTCACTATATCGCACAGTCTTAAAATTGATCAAGGCCACCATTAATCTCAATCACTGTGTCGTCAAAGAGGAGCCAGAGCTGAGGAGAGCTGTCTCCCAGAGTGTGGATCACATCTTAATCAGGGGCTTGTTAGCCCTGGGCCCTGTGCTTCGTACGTCGCTTACTACATCCAAGATCAAATGAAACATCCAAGACCAAATCATCGCGCTAACTCTGAGCTCGCTATTCCGGTTCCCCGAACACACCTGTTGTTGACGATTAGTATAGCTGGATGAAGTAATGTGAGATCACTGGGTGGCCCAACAGGGGCTACGCATCGATAGTAGAAACATTGATCGGCAACCCTTTGATTGGTCGGCGAAAATGTCGAAGGAGCGCGCTCGGTATTTTTCGGCAGCAGAGCAAGAACTCTTGATTGAGGGATTTCAGGAGTTTCAGAGTTTAATTAAAACGCAACGGAACACTGCAAAGGCTGCAAAAGCAAGGAGAGAGGGCTGGCAGAAAGTTGCTGACAAATCAAACTCGTAAGTAATTCAATAATAACAATAATAATGGAGTGGATTTATATAGCGCTTTTCAAGGCACCCAAAGCTCTTTACAATGCCACTATTCATTCACTCTCACATTCACACACTGGTGGAGGCAGCTACGGTTGTAGCCACAGCTGCCCTGGGGCAGACTGACAGAAGCCAGGCTGCCATATTGCGCCATCGGCCCCTCTGGCCAACACCAGTAGGCGGTAGGGTAAATTTATCATATCACACCATATTATCCAATATTATATTACATTATATTATATTATAATATGTTACATTATATCCCCTTTCACATTAGAGCCATAACAGAACCCACTAGAACATGGGAACAAGTAAAAGTGAAATATAAGAATATTCTACAGAATGGTAATATTTATCACTTATATTGCTTGTCGTCTCTTGGAAAGAGACCCTGAAATACTCTGTTTGTTTGTTCATAACAGCAACCAAGAAAAGGGCAGAGCAAAAAAAAAGACAAGTGGTGGTCCTGCACCCCCTCGTCAACAAGTTGGTTAAGTGAATAATACCCTCACGGGAAAATCGATATCTCTCTATGAGCACACTGTCGCGCTGAGCTAAAGGATCCTGTCTATCCCGCAATATACGCTGAATTCTGAAAACTCTCCTTATCAATCTTGCACCTTCGGCAATGGGTTGCTCGCATATACGGACAGGACATGTCTGCGACAGACTTCCCAAATCCACCTTCGCTTTTATAGCCGTGGTCTCTCATCTTGCTTACATGAAGTAATTTACAATTACTACTCTGAAATATGAATTACATCTGTAATAATCACATACATGTAATAGAATGTTAATAGTACATTTCCCTTTTTTAGGGAATGACCTGTATGTATCTGTGTGAAATCAATAAAAGGATCAAGTGCTGCATTATCTTTAGTTACATTGATGTTATTTATTTATGGTGAAACAGTGGTGGAATATCGCTGTTGCTTTCGTATGAATGACGCGGACATACCTGCGTGGCCGCGATCTAATCCTGTTTACATAAAGTAAACCTGCTCCCGAGCAGGTTTACGCTTACGGCTCTGTTGCTATGACAGCAAGTCCCGGATGGGCTTCGGGGAACCGAACGATCCAGGATCACGCGAAATCGTCAACAATCTCATCCAGCTAACTCACTTAGCGCGGTACGAAGAACAGGCCCCTGGGCTTAACCATAGCTGGAGCCTGCAGGAGGGGGCCTTATTCAAACCTCTGTCTGAGCTCCAGTTAAAACTCCAGTGATCACCTCTTGTTGATCTCTGCAGAGCAGAGGATAATCACATGGTGAATGGGTTTGACAGAAATGCTGCTTTTAAGGTGAAGATGTTCAGTGTTTCACATCTGGCATAAGTTGCATAACTGAAAAACAGTTTTGTAGCCATGAATTTTTTTTAGAGCCACTGGAAGAGAGCAATTAATCATTTTAAAAGAGACTTTTGCTCTAATATTTGAAATTTGTGTTTTGGGAACACTGCATGCAGAATTTTTGAAATACCCATTAATGACCATTTAAACAGACTTGTCATTCCAAAGATTTGTATCCTTATTGATTAAAAAACATGAATAGAAATGGTTAACCTTAAGTTAAATATAAAATAAATACATAATATGTGTCACTATGCATAACCAGTTTTGTTTCCTGATTGCATCATTACCAAAGTTCCCTGGATGGTCTGTTTTTAGTGCCTGTTATTCAAAGCTATCAGAGGCTTGATTAGACTTCAGGGTGCCAGCTCTCTACACTGCCTCGCTCGCTTAAGATTCAGATTAAGAGGCCTATGTGCCAACTCTACCAAGCTGTGCGGGTGGGTTGCACTATACCAGCCTGTGCCAGTGCCCTACTTTGACTGAGTAAGTGCAAAGAATGTTTGCCACGTGCAGTGGCATCCTCCAGGCAAGATGACTTTGAACTCCCTCCCAGCTGAACCCGTAGATCTATGTCAGTGTCCCATTGTAATATCTAATGAACTCAGCTCTCATATCCTCACTACTCAAAATTAAAAGATTGTTTTCCCCTCACACACTGATAAGAGGAGCTCTGCAAACCAACTGATATAAAGCCCTGACTTTCATTAGTACGCTATGATTATAGCTTATTGGCAAGAGCATGCCACCCCTTCAAATATTTCCCTTGGATGTGAATATATTTTTAATTATAATACATTAATTATAATACATTTATTCACACATGCATTTATCTGTACCCGTTAGTGTTAAATGACTCTTAACGTGACTTCCCAAATTATATTAATAAACTTAAAATGAATACATTGCCTGAAGGTCCATATACTACCAAAAGATTCTACTTTACAGCTAATTGTAGACATTTTTTACCTGTGTTTTAACAAAGATATTATAAATCTCGTAATTTTAGATGTTAACACAAGACTTATTAGTCCTTATTAATTCTTATTTTTAGACTGCAAACACCACACGGAGGTTTATGGGCCCACTTGCTCTTTGCCTCACCGAGGACGAGCAAAAATATGCAAATTATAATCTCAACTGTCTCCTAAAAACATTAATGTTTTATTATTTGGACCTCCAGCATTTCTAAGGGCACAGTGGGACATTTGTGAGTGGATGTAGTCATGATCTTAAAAATAAAAAAGCTTTAATAAGAAAGCCTAACATTTCAAAAAGTTGCTTTTGTTGTATTCAAGATTATTCTGGGACTTGTAAATGTTTGTGTCCTTGTACTATTTCTTTTGAGAGTATCAGCTGTAAACATTTTTATACAGTCTCCTCATATTTCTTCTGTGGATTCCTTAATGAGGATGAGTTGTAACAGAGTAACTGGATTAATTAGTTTTTCACATCCCCAGGTTGCTGATCTATGGTCAGTACTGCAGCCACATGGAGAATGCCCAGAAGAAACTGGACGAGCTAATAGCCACACGGGAAGATGTCAGGATTAAAGTAGAGGTAACATTCATCTCTACACACGTTTAAAATGAATGTCGTACTCAGAAGGTGTTGTATTTGTACCAAATTATCTGGTCTGAGTATTTTAAAAACTGATGCTCTGCTAGGATTTTACCACTCATCCATCTCCAAAGTTTGCAGACAATGACACAAAAAAGTAAAAATATGTGGTGAGTAGCATTTGTCAGGGTGAACATACCTTCTTCATGCCAGAGGGCAGAGATCATGGCCAGATTGTTTTCTAGCTGATAATAAGGCAACAGTAACTGAAAAAAGCATGTTACAACCAAGGTATGCAACATCTTCTCTGAATCCAAAATGTGACCAACCTTAAATCAGATGACCACACCATGTGCCGCTCTGGTGAGTCTGGATTTCTGCTGTGACACTTTAATGACAGGATCAGAATTTCGCTTCAAAAAGAAGATGGCATGGATTTATCCTGTTTGTGCCAACAGCTAAGGCTAGTGGTGGTGGACTAATGGTGTGGGGAACATTTTCTTGGCACACTTTGGACCCCTTACAGTACCAATTGAGTGTCATTTAAAAAAAAACACAGCCTACCTGAGTATTTTTGCTGATCATGTCCATCCATTTATGACCACAATGTGCCTGTCTTCTAATGGCTGCTTCCACAGGTTAATGCACCATGTCAAAAAAGCTCACCGGGTTCCAGAGTGTGATAGTCAGCAAAATTATATTTACAAATTGTTAAATGTTCCTGCTGACTCCTGGCACCAGTGTGTGGAGATACATTATTATATTACAGCAGCTGGATATTTGTCCACCTGTTTTGATATGGCATTCTAGCTAGTGTTTTGCCCATGCACCATGTGCAAACACCACAGGAGAAGAGAAACATATTTCGGTGTATTGCATTACTACCAAATTCATTGTGTGCCAACTACAGAAAAAGGACAAAGTGATGCAGTATTTCTTTTAGAAAGTATACTCAAATCTAAAATTTTATATCAATCCAGACTTGCAGTACATGCTCTGAAGAGTTGTACCAACAAAATAAGCTGCTTTAGAATATGGCCGTTTCAATCAAAGCCCAACTCAAAAGTAAAATTTACTGTTGAATAAACAATGACAATGACTAAATAATGACTTAAATAAATTCATCAGTGGGGCCAAGCTTTGCCTTTGTTAGGCAGAACCTATAATGAAGTCAGATGTAATTTGCATATTTGCCCCTAGAGCCTTAAAAAATTCAGAACATTTTGTTATACTGAACAAAACGGAATATTAACCAAACAGGGGTTGTGGTGGATCTTGGTTGTATTGTTAAATTTCCTTGTACACAGGAAAAGATGAAACAAGAGAAAAGGAACCTTTACTGTGTAAATCTGGGACATTTTTAGAATCTATGTATACAACAAGATCTCCCCCTCAGTATGCTGCTATGATTTTGTGATGTTATACAGACTGAAAATCCTTAGAAAAGGAATGCAGGATAGAGCGGGATTAAAGCACATTTGCAGTTAGAATGGGAGGACAAGTGGGCCCTAGAGCTGATGAGCACAAAAGGCAATACATATAGCTACACAGGGTAGTAGTAACTGAGATACCCCATTCAAAATAAAGGAGCTTTGTAAAAGGCTAAGTCAGCCTGTTATTGGCTCAGTATAGAAAAGTACTGTTTGTAAAACAGGATAAGCTTTGCTGATATTGCACACTTAAAGAAACCGAGTGAACAAAGATGTACACAGACACCACTGTGAGGGAACCTTATAGGACAATACTAACAAAAGAGCGCTTCTTATGGAGCCGAGAGAGAATTTAGGGATATGCACTCATTTGTCAGAGGATGTCCTCTCTCAGTATGCTGCGTAATTGTGTCACAAATAGCTGGCACAACCAGAGTTTTTGTGCCCTGAAAGAATAAACCGGCCTCATTGCTAAAGGAGTGCCCTGTGAATGTGTGGAAGCAACAGCAGCAACACAACAGTGTATTCTTAAACAACAAATGAATACTTGTTTGTAGGAAATCTACAATGCTGTATTATGCAACATGTAATAACTGTGCCACTGCTTGTGTCACTCTTCCACAGGAATGTACAATGAAAGTGCAAGAAGGAAAGTTCAAGCTCCAAGATCTTTTGGTAGTTCCCATGCAGAGGGTGCTGAAGTATCACCTCCTACTAAAGGTAAAATCCAAATCTGTAAAACCTGTTTATGTGTTTACACAGTTTCATTCAAATGTCATTAAGATTTTGGCTAAATAGCCGTGTGATATCATACACACGTGCTTTATTTTTAACTTCTTACCTTTCAAAAGTTTATCTCAAACATCTGTGCTGCTATGTCACTGTGGCACAGCCAGTGTATGTTGCTAACTTTCAGATATAGTTTGAGGTGCAAAAACCCCGTCTTCTGCAGGGAAAAGATGCGTCTCTTCCATAAGAAATCATAAAATGTCAGATGACCTGACGAACAACAGAGACATGAAAAAGGTGTTTTCTGATTTCAGTAAACATGTTGTTTCTTTCACTCTCGGCGCAATTGACTCTACACTTAAGATAAGCTAAATAAGGAATACGCAGGTTTCTTTTGATTTGACCAAATCTGGCATCACAGTCTAACTCGAAGTCAAATCACCACTCATCAGCACGTGCTTCAGACGCTGCTAAATCCTTGAAATACAGTATATGCTGCACCCACTTCAAAGAACTTTGTATGTGACATTTTTGACACTCAGAGTTCAATGATTTGTGCTGTATATATTTCAGAAAGTTAATAGCTTTCCATCCCGAAAAGCAGATCCTCACTGTAAGATTTTCTTCTTGAGACTTCGTCAGGGAGGCTATGGTTCATCTCTGCTCTGATTTCAAATGATGCATAACACCTCTCTCTTTTATTCCGTGTCTAATGGCAATGTCAGCTTTCTGGATTTGGTCAGTGTTGTTATGATTTTCCAGACTTGTACCCTTGTCACATTAACCTATTTTACAAACTCTTTTCTGCCCTTTTAAAAAGCTGTTATTTGAAGTGTCACTGAGGCAACACATATTGCTTTGTGGACTTTAACTTAATACACCTCATTGATGTGTCTGCCTTTGCACATTATTCACTAATCGTTTATGTTGAGTTTTCTGTGTCCTTTAATTCAAAAATGTCAGGTGCTATGATTGTAGGTCCACACAGAGAGCGCCGTGGCATCTGTATTAGTTTGAATCGAACCCCTGCAGGAGTGGCACTGAGCCACTGAGGTCAAATCAACCGTGCAATAATCAGATTAAATACACCCCATTTCACTGCTTCCTGCAGCTTTGCAGTAAAACACTGCTGCACACTGAGGCCTCAGGGCATGTCAGACTGACAAGGCTTGTTTTGGTTTGGGTATGTGCGTGTTCAGTCCTGCTGAAGGGTACATCTACAGTTGTTGTTATATAGATATCATCTCAAGAGTGTGAACCCTATTTGATGATACTGTGCATGGCTCTTTTCTTCATTCTTTTATGATAGTTGAACTTCATAGAGCAAATTCAACAATTAAAACTTAAAACATGATCTTGTGCTATACATTTTGCTGTATATGTTTTGCAGTACAACTGTTTTTCTTTTGCAAATGTAATGCACCTCTTTCTTTAAAGGAGCAGAAGGTTACTTAGATAATACAAGTTACAGGTGGAGCCCAGATGAAAGCACTTTTTTCTTGGTTTTGTTTGTCAATCACTTGCTGATAATATTTGAAGTAGGCATGAAAAGCCAGTGAGGAAAATGCCCCGTATATTGAAGCTCATTATTAGTTTGAAATTGGAAGACCTAAAAACAGGGGATCTCGTCCGTGTAATAGCATAATAGCTTCAAAATATCAGACGGATGATCCATGGTTATGTTATGGGTATGTTAGTATGAGTTAAATGAAGTACTATGGTTATTTCCTAATTTACATCCGGACTTGTTTTTCACCTTATGCTTACAGTGTTTTATTCTTTTATTTTCCCACAACCTCACATGCACATTAAGTAATCCTAGCAGTTGCTGATAGTTTGGAAATTATTGTTGGTTATGCAGCTAGCAGCTAATGTCTCTTCATACTGCTAACCTCAAACAGAGATGGTTTACTTCTTTTTAACTCCATGCTGGTACCTGCCAGCAGTGAAATCTACCATAAAAACATCACTGTAGTGCTTAATGAAATAAACAGAAACTTAAAAAAAAGTTTAAATATGAAAACTAACTGACTCCCTTGTTTCACACTGGGTTATGGAGCAGTAACAGGGGCTGCTGTAAAGGCAAGTTGCCATGCCATTAATAAACGCTGAATCTTTCTGGGTTTCCCTTCTCCAACTGGTATTGCACAGATTGCCATACTCATATTTGTGTTTTTGTTTAAAAAGTTCCTGTACTTACTTTATTTTTATATTTACTAAGGCAATTTTCTGTGTAATTTTGAGATTCAATTACTCAAAACGATTAATCTGTAGTGATTCAGTCCAGAACCTGTTTGGGCTGTGGCTTACCCAATTAACCAATCAGCCAGAACCACTTGGTCACATAATAAAGTTGTTTCCTAATACTTTAAGTGTCGCTGCAGTCTTCATGTCATCATATTTTTGTTTAAAATTCAGTAAACTTTTGGGAAAAAATTACACAAACATTTAGCAATACATGATCGAATGATTAGTGTTCAGAGGTCACCAAGCTCTGCTGGCATTAATGTGGAGGTCACTATTAAATACGGTGTTATTTCCTAGCACCTGAACAGTAAACCCCTTTATGAGTAGCAGGTTGTTTTACAACATAACTTTGACCAATCTCTACTTTATCAAGCTAACCAGCATATATGCTGACCAGCCTACCAAACCACAGGCAAATCTTTACCCCTAAGTGCAAGCAAGAAAACTTGCATATTTACCTTTCACATTTGATTAACTTAAAGACACCAAAGAAACAAAGTAACTTGTTAAACTGGAGTAATACTGGCCAGAAAGGCAAGTTAAAATTGTTGATGTTAGATGCAGAAAAATGCATTTGGCAGAAACTTTACTGCCTCAGGCTTAGTTTTGATTATTTTTTTTAGATAATAATCAGACAGAATTCAAAATCTGAACCAGTCATAAGATTGTATTGTACACAGCTCGAAAGCAGCTCTAAAACAAAATTGCAATGCAGTCTAATTGTGTACATTATTATCTTAGTTCTTTGCATAAAAAACAAAAACAAAACAGAAATCTGGGGCTGGGGGAGGGGGAGGGGCTAGTAAAGCAAAAAACAAGCTGAACTTGGCTGGTTGCTCTCTCCGCTTGCACTCAAGTTTTAAAGTGTACTTTTTAATGTGTTGTTAATGATTTCAGATCTGCAGTGTGCAGTTGTCAAATTTTGCCAAGACAAACAGACACACCATTGGAGTTTGGTTTTTACAGTTTCTCAAAGTACAAGAACATTTTTCTAACAAAATAATCTCTCCGTAGGAACTTTTGAGTCACTCAACTGACCGACCCGAGAGACAACAACTGAAGGAGGCTCTGGAGGCTATGCAGGTGTGTGTTTAAAAATCTTGCAGAATCACCCTCTTAGCTAAAGCTACATAATTACATACAGCCACTGTGTTGCTCAAGTGTTGTAAATACAGCTTGAAATAGCAGATGCCTGAAAGAATGTCTGGCTCTTCCAGGACCTGGCCATGTACATCAATGAAGTCAAGAGAGACAATGAGACACTGAAAAAAATCAGCGAATTCCAAAGTTCAATAGAAAATCTTGTAAGTACTCCACACTTTCCTTGCACTTGTTATCTTTTGAGCAGCTAAGAACATTTTAAAGGTTGTTCTTTAATATATACATGCCAACACACTGGCATGTTATCAACAGGTGTTTTTGAAGTTCGACAGAATGATTAGTCTCTCCTCAGAACACCTCTATCTTTCAAAGTGCTTCCATGATCCTCAGCCATGATAATTTCCTTAATAACTCATTTATGTAAACTGCAAACTGCTCACTTTAATATTTTGTGTAGCACCAACCTTTTTTCTCGTTTTTCTATCTCTCTATCACAACTTCTTTTGTTGTTCCTTGCTGATATGCCAAGTCAGTATTCAGCTTTGGTTTGTACATGTGCCACATATACAGTAATACGTACAGTAAAAGTGCTCTGAATAATTTATACATGTAGCCACTGGGTATGACTTTGGAAAAAAGTCAAAGGGAGGATGGAGAATCATCGTTTATCGTGGATATTAATTCTCTCTGAAATTAAAAGTCTAGCAAAATTATTTATTAAAAATTGCAGAATCCATTGGTTTAGTAGGCTGCTTTTTATGTTTGTTTGTTTGTTTGTTTGTTTTTTGCAACCTAAGCAGCAGGTGAAGCTGGAGGAGTACGGGAGGCCAAAGATAGATGGAGAACTGAAGGTGTGCTCCTCTACGAACCGAACAAAACAGGACCGGTGAGTCCAAGTTCTATAGTAAAACTAAACTATAATAACCTTTAGCAACATTTTATCGCTGCCAATATTCAATAAAAATGTATGATTGTCTTCAGGTATATATTCCTCTTTGATAAAGTGGTCATTGTCTGCAAGAGGAAAGGCTATAGCTATGAGCTCAAAGAGATTATTGAGCTGCAAAATCATAAAATGTCGGATGACCCGACGAACAACAGAGACATGAAAAAGGTAAGAACATCACGGTTTGAAATGAGACAGAGCAATTTCGTCAGTGAGATCTTTGTAAAGGTGGCCCGGCCGGTGTAGGCGATGAAGCGGCATGTGTAATCATTACAAATGTTGCCCTTGAGCTGAAGGAGCTTGCTGATGGTAATTTCTGATGTGATTTCAGATGGGGTAATACACTGTTGTGTCAAACGTGCATTGTGTTCATTCGTGCTTGTAAAATCATGTAAATGCAATGAAGATCATTTAGGATTCATGAAAACGTACTGCAGTGCACTGGGCATCCGGTCTAACATGGCTTTTTTGTTTTTGGATCTGCATGCGTGCGTACATGTTTGCATGTGTAACTGGGTCTTTCTCTGGTGTCTTTCTTTTTGCATGCTTACCAGTCCTGTGGAAAAATGGTAAGCTCAAATGATCCCCTTATTTAACACATCTTCTCATAGTGGCTTTTTTTTTGTTTTTGTTTTGGCTGTGGTGATTTTTGGGATGTAATACCTTGATTGCATATGCACAGTCTGAGTCTGTGACCAGCGTCTTATCCAATTAATTGCTAAAGCATGTTGATGATCTTTTAGGTCTGACTTGATTTGACCATATATTTGTTGGAACTGCTGATATCACATGCCTCTTTCTTATCTCGGTCTGCCATCCACAAACCTTTTTCTGCCATCTGTTCAACACTCACTTTTTCTCACCAGTGGTCTTATGGTTTCTACCTGATCCATCTGCAAGGGAAGCAGGGCTTCCAGTTCTTTTGCAAAACTGAGGAAACAAAGAGGAAGTGGATGGAGCAATTTGATATGGCCATGTGAGTATGACTAGTTGGATAAAATGTATTTTATGTGAGACTAATTGTCTTTGCCATGTTATTTTTCAGTAGCATGGGAAAAAATAAAGAATCCTAGGTATCCTCAGTTTAACTGGTTTATTTAATTCCATATTATTTACTTATCTAGGTCCAACATCAAGCCAGAGAGAGCCACAGCTAATCAGCACAACTTTGAAATGCACACATTTGATAAGAATACCAACTGTCGAGCCTGCAAGATGCTCTTGAGGTAATGACCCTGACAACCCCAGCGCTGGTATCTTTAGTGCCGTTAATAATGCACACCGAATACATCCTTATTCCAGACTCTCTAGTGACTGTTATGTCAGCATTTGGTAGCAACAGCATTTTTATGTGTTACTTATCCAGACAAACTTTATGAAGCAGAGACACTGTATGTCCAAAATATGCAACGGCAGAATTATTAATAAATTATGATGCACAAAAAAGGAAGTTCAATGTTTTCACTGTCACCATCTTGGTGTTTTGAAACCACATGTGTCAGCAGATGAGCAGAAACAGAGGACATTCTGTGGCTAATCACTTGTGATTGACAGTTTGTTAACCAACGAGCATCCTGGATAATCCTCCTCTCTGATTCCCTGACTTATAATTTACAAAATAGACTTAATGTTTTATTCAGAGTGTCATGAAAATAGCAACTGAGCCCAATAAAATGATCAGGGAAGTGTTTACTGAGAACACAAAACCAGGGAGCTGATGGTCTTTTTGGCAAAGAAGCACTGCTGCCAGGAGACCTTTTGCAACTACTCCCACGTTGGCTTCACTTTTTCATAAAAGCACACAAAAGTTATTACAGTTAGGTAAGTATTTGGACAACAACACAATTTTTGTAATTTTGACTCTGTACACCACAAACAGAGGAGAAAAAAAATACCCTTGGAGTGGAGTATACACTACAGCAGTACAAATATAAAAATAAATAATTTAAGTAGCATTTGGTAGTGAACAAACAAACAGACTTAAATCACAGAGGGAATATGTTTTTGGCTCGCATAACCCGTCATTAGTGTGAAAGCATTCCTTGGAAAATATTCTAGTAAGTGTGACTGCGGCTGACGGATGTTATTTTTAAACATTTCCCGGCCCCGCACCACCCACAGTGTTCCTGAGTACACCTTCTCTCATGTGAGAATGCTGCTCGTCTGCAGTGGGATAGCCCGTGTCACTGAATCACCACTTTCACCTCTATTAGAGTCAGCCGGCTAAACCCCACTCTGTGTATTGACCCACAAATTGCGTGGCTTTGCTGACCTAAATTCACAGAGCCGATGGCAGCAGGGACCAGCGTTCTCTCTTCCTGCTAGATGCTAATTACTGCTGCAGTCCCAGCAGATCCCATCGTGATTTATGGCACTTACTATTCAACTTGGCAGCGTGCGATGCATGCAGTGTTACAGTACCCGTAACAAATAAACTTCAGGAGTACACGGTTTAAACTGAGCCAGTTGATTTGGTGATTTTTAAAGAATTACAGAACGGGAATGATGGAGGATGTGGATTCGCAGTTGGAACAATTATAGGAACAAGCAGCAGGTCCCCTTGTGTGTTGTTCTTACAGGAGGTTAATTTGTGTCTCAGCCACTTCCTGTTTGCATTACTAAAGTGCATGTTTCTCTGTGTGTGTGTGTGTGTGTGTGTGTCCTGTCCTCAAGGGGCATCTTCTATCAGGGCTACTACTGCTCTCGCTGTGGAACAGGAGCTCACAAAGAGTGTCTAGAAGTGATCACCATTTGTAAAATAAGTAGGTATTTCCTCTTTAATAGAAGATGTTATTCAGATGACTTTGTGAGGGTCAAGTAGTGAGCAAATGATAAAAATAGATAAATAAAAACTGTGTGACATATGTCACGGACATGCAATGATGACTGCTGTAATTTGATGACCCCTGTCCTGCTTGTAGGCCTCTTTATGCAGCAGTAAAAGGGAGGCAGGCTTTTTTATTGTGTCAGTGGATTTAGCAGCAGTATCTGACAACATATTTACTCAACATGAATTCAGAAAATCATTGTGGCCTATTTTCTCAAATTTGAGCCAATTTAATAACTGCTGAGTGAGGTTCAGTATGAACCAATCAAGTTCTTTGATAGTCGAAGGTCATAATTAATCAAATAAATTCTTAAAATAAGTTAGTGTGTGTATAATAAGGACCACAGAGCAGGACTGTAACAATATAGTTTGATGCTTTCAGTTTTATCTGCTGTTTAACGCTCACAGGAAACCAGTCATACTACATTGCTGTTAGTCAGCTTAAAAAAATGGTCTGCATGAAGCTATGCTGTACATTTTGGCATGCTGATGTCAAGTGCTGATGGATCCACTTGGTGAAATATTTTCTTGTGAATCTTCTTTGACAATCTTCAATATTTCCTCTTTTCAGATCCTCTTGACTTGGTGAGTAGTTTCTTTTTCACTCAATATACAACAGCTTTCTCTAATTGTCACCATCTTTCTTTGTTGAATAATTACCACAAAAGGATAAAAGGTGATGTTTTTTGCTTACTTATTAACAATATCAATAATCAGATATTTGTCTCTGTTGTGTAGGAGCCTGGATTATCACCTGGTAAGAGCTAACATTTGAATATTCTGTCAGCTGTCAACTTTGTTTTGGCTGTAGCTGTGCTTAAATAGCACGGCTCTCTATTGCCATCTAGTGGATAGCGCCATTGCAGCAACAATACTAACCCTATACCCTATAAATTTGAATTTTGTGAAAAGGTTTTATTTTGTTTTCCTATAATTGGATTTAAAAAGGTAAACTTTAATGTATTCTGTATCATCACATGTTCACATCACAAGTGAACTATTTCGAGCTAGATTATAGTTTAATACCGATTTTTTTGTGGCTTTAAAAAATTATCAGAATTCCAGCATCTGAAATTATTAAATTATTTGTGATCAATCAAAAAAAACGACGTATAATACAGAAATGAACAATTTCTGTTAAGGTAGCACTTGGTTGAGGCTTTTTTACCATGAATTGCTACATCAGTCTGGCGTAGTCTGGTGGTGATCAGGTTGTGTCACTGCTTAGCTGTTAGGGAAGCCCAGATTCCTTTAATAGTTGGCTTCAGGTGTCTCATCTTCCTCAGTTTGTTGATTGAGGAAGATGAGATTCTCTGTGGGGTTTCAGGTCACGTCAGTTGCCTGGGTAGTCAAACCCAGCATTATCACAGTCAGCAAACCAATAAATACTAGCTTTGGCGCGGTGGGAGTTCCTAGTTCCTGGTGAAAAAGGAAATATGCTCCATACTTTTTGTCAGGTGGAAACCTGAAGCGCTCTAGTAGGTGGTTGCATTGAATTTTTACGTGATAGTACAGAGTAGAGCAGCAACCATCAACACCAGCAGATGGCATGGCACCCTAAATAATCAAAGATTGAATTCTAGCATGAGGTTTTCACAAACACTTTTGATTGTGTGCCTCTCCATCCTTCACCCAAACTCTAGAACCTTGATTCTAATTGAAATCAAAAGAAAACCTGGACCACTGAGCAACAGTCCACTTCTTTTTCTCTTTAAACCAGGTACTTGTAAGATGCATCTGATGTTTTCCATTGTTTCAGGAGTGGCATGATTTTAGGAATTTAACAGTTGTAGCTTTGATCCTGAAGAGGTCTACGTGTGGTGGCTTTTGATGCTCTGACTCCAGCCTCGGTCCACTTGGTGTGAAGCTCTTCTTGAGTGGACTTGACACTCTTGTGAAGGCACTCTTCCCGGCCGGTTCATCTTTTCATTGATATGCTTTGATACAGCACTGAACAGCCAGGCTTTTTTGCAATGACCTTGTGTGGTGTTACGTCCTCGTGGAGGGAGTCGACTATCATTTGGACAACTGTCAAGCTAGGAGTCTTGCCTGTGACTGTGGTTGCATGTACCGAAGTAGAACGCGAGATACACATTATTTATATAGTTTGAATAGTAACTAGTGCAAACCCAAAATTAAATATGCCAATAAGTCTGTCAATAAGCATCAATACTCCAATCCAGCTAATGAAAATATAATATGTAAAAGTTTACCTTTCTCTATTATATTACAAAAAAGTAACCTTTTCACAATATAAATGCATTAGTAGAGTATGCAGAAGTACAGTAGAGATACACTTGCAGAATCTGATCGTTTCTTTCACAACTCTTCTACAGCTTTTGTTTTCTCAATGTCAGTGGACTTTTTTATTAGTGAGAAGCTGGAAGCGGTAATGTACTGGACACTGACTGTTATTGCAGGTCCTAAGATGGTGGCAGTGAAGAACTACCATGGCACACCGGTGCCTCCGGGGAAGACCCCTCTCTGTTTCCAAACAGGAGATTTTATCGAGCTTCTGAAGGGAGACCCGGATATCACATGGTGGGAGGTAGAGTAGTCAATCATTTTTAAATCAATCCATCCCTCACTTTGACACACGCAGCTTGTTATGCAGACAGCTGATGTTGGCACAGCACCTCACATAGTGGATTTGAAATGAATCAGTGATTCTCATGTTAAATTCAATTTTTTTTTTACCTGTGAGATAGAAAGTGTAGAACATAAGTCAAGGTTCTGTCTCTGTTCAAATACCGGCACTTCCAGATTGAAATAGTTAGCATATAGGATCGCTATTATTGGATCTGGACAAAAACCTTGTTTTATTGGACAATTGCAATGACTTTGGTGGAGTCTTATAATCAGCAAAGCTAAAGTCTAAGCACACAACCTCCTGTAAAACTGTAGATTAGTTTTTACACACACAGGTTTTTTTTGTATTGATTGAACAAACAAGATATATGTGTTAATTACTGAGCGTTTTGTTGCCTTTGGAGCCATTTCCGTCATTTCTTTTCATGTTTTCTAACCAGGCTGCAGAAAGCACTATCAATCTTATCCCTCTGGTGGTGAACAAGTACAGTAACATACCCCAAAATGCCTTTAATTCAAATTGCTGTGGAGTAGGCAAATCCCTAAGTGCTTTCTTTCCCCCCATGCTACAAAAAAAGATAATTTTTCTTGTAGTTGCAAATCATCATCATATTCCAGCGCACATCTTGTAAACAGAGTCCCCTTGTCACCTTGTCAGTTTAAATTAATAGCGCTTTGGCTTGTGCGTCTCACTAAAATACCACAGGATACTTTAAAGAGTGTTTGAATGATAAACTGAGCCACGCTTGCCTAAAATTGTTCTAAAATCTTAGAGGAAGTTAAAGACTTCTTTGCACCTTCACCAATGGAAATAAATCACTTTTAGCTGAACATTAGAAGAGGTGTACGTGCAGACCTGGAGGATCCTCTGCAGTGAATTAGTCTGGATGATAGGAACTGTGACACTGTTTGCTCCAGGAACTGTTGGCATTCCTGCTGAATCACCGACTCTAATATCAGGCTGGCTTTTCCTGAAGTGACTCTGGGCAACTTTCTGATGACATTAATTGATCTTAGCTATAACAGTAGGCTATCCCTCTACAGCATGGCAGTTTAATCTCTCAGTGTGATGTCAGCAGGTGTGCAGAGTTTAAAATCGATTGCTGCAGGCATAAGATGGAGTCATTTCATCCTCTGTCTGACTTTGATGGGGAAAGTTTGTACATACAACATCTAGCACCGAAAATATGATGCATAGCGTGTAATATTTATTTAGCTCCAAGTGAATACATCGTCTTTCAGAAATGTTTTACTTTAAATTTTGACAAAACGAATCCAGTGCAGATAAACTGGCACCACTAGGAGGCACCAACGTAACACTGTTTCACATTATACACAATAAACTAAAGAATCTCTGCTTCAGATATTGGTTTATTAATATAGTCTTACTTAACAATGATTACTTGCAAGGAGGAAATATAGTTCTTAGTTTTAGTTTTTCCTCTATAAACCCTACAAATTTTTCAGTGTGTCTTAGGATTTCCAAATTTTCTGTATCTACACTAAACTACATATTACCCATTTTCCCTTTTTTTTCCACAGATGTTCTAAAGTATTTCTTTGCCTGAAGTAAGCACAGTTTTGTTTCACATCTAGAAATAAACTTACCTTGTGTTTGTCTTACAGGGAAAGCTGATACAGACACAAAAGAGCGGCTTTTTCCCCAGTTCCTATGTAAAGCCTTGTTTGGACCCAAAGGTAATGCACCCATACACCTGTAAAGTGGGTTGTGACTGATTACAGCGTGTATGATTTGAGAGTGGACGAGTTTATGCATGTGCATGTCAGTTAGTCCTGTGCTGTGTTCTTTAATGAACGGTGTCTGTTATGTGCGACAGCCCTTCCAGTCATGCCGGTCGTCCTCAAGGGATGCAGACTACTATGGATATCCTTGGTAAGACCCATAACTGTGCATTTAATGGGCCTGTGCACTATAAGGTACCATTAGCCCAAGGTCAATATCCTGTAATTAGTGCAGATCTGTTAATGTTAAACTGTAGCGTTATCTCAAAGCAGTGGTTCAATTGAAAGCAAGCTGACCCTAACCAAAAGATTAATTACTACATGGGTGATTGAAGTTAAGTGTTTTTAAAGCTTTTAGAGTGTCATTTGATGAAACAACTTAAAACAAAAAAAACAGTGACCTCTAAATTTTGTTTTTTCTGTAGGTTTGCAGGAAACATGGAGCGGCAGCAGGCAGACAACCTTTTAAAATCCCACTGCAGTGGGACCTACCTTATCAGAGAGAGGACAGCTGAGGCGGAGAGGTTCGCCATCAGCATCAAGTGAGTATTTCAGATCTTACAGGGGAGGAAAATGTCAAGGGAAGGTTTTTATCCATATCTCATGGGGAATAAATATTCTCACAGGGAGCCCTAGTCAGCTTTTTCTGTGCATCTTTTAGCTCCAGCTAATTACTACTCAGTAATTGCTTTTTTTTTTTTTTTTTAATCCTTCCTTTTTTGTGCCTTTTCAATGAGACGATGCATTCTCAAGAGGAAAAAAAATCCATGAGTTCTTTACTGGAGTTGTCATATAATGATGGGTTGAGAAAGGGAATGCACATTTACACATTTGTGTCTAACTCAGGTGATGAGTGACTGTGGGGACCAGGCTCGATATAATTAAGTAAACAAATCTGTTAAGAAGTCTTAACTTTAAGAAAAAATACTTAATTTCCATCTTATTCAATCAGATATACTGAAAAAGAAATGTGTGGAGCAGCAGAACACATTAAGTTAAGGGCACAGGAGAATACAGGCTCAACAGTAATATGCAAGATATGGATAAAGAAGATCGATAACAGTGGAAAAACAACATCTGTTCTTGGTGATTTCTCTTTACAGATTCAACGATGAAGTAAAGCACATCAAAGTCATTGAAAAAGACAGCTGGATACACATCACCGAGGCAAAGAAGTTTGAAAGTCTGTTGGTAAGTCATATTAAACTGTTTAAAAAAAAGAAAAAAGGTCATTTAATGAACTGCCAACACAGAAACACCCATAGGAGCTTGTTGTCAATGTGAAAGCAGAAAAGTTCACCTTTTTGTATCCTGTTACTTTACAGGAGCTTGTGGAGTACTATCAGTCTCATTCGCTGAAAGAAAGCTTCAAGTTGTTAGATACCACACTGAAATACCCCTACAAGTCGAGAGAACGCTCGCTTACGCGGGCCAACACACGCTCACCAGGTAAACCTTTTGAATTTTTCTCTGTTCCAATACTTTACTTTCCACTTCTGCAGCCATTCTGATACCGCATAGCAGCCAAACTCTGCAAACAACACAATCTGTTAGTACCAGAAAATCATATTAGATCCTTGAGCAATGAACAGCTAAGTACAGCCAGCTGATAAATGATAGTCAGTAAGCGTTTTGGCAGAGCAAGGTTTGATGTTTATCGGTTGTGAAAGAGACCCTAATGTTTGTCCTTCTGTGTTAATGATAACTTAATCCAAGTAACTTAATATGTGGCTTCATAGTATAGATTAAGTGACCACGATGCTTATCAGTGTGGTTCTGATGAAGCTAAGTTTTGAGAACATCTTCAGATAAAATATCCATCATTCTTTTAGAAGCAAGTTTCACTCCTTGGCAGGCATCTTCGTAACAGCACCTGGGAGTTTATTCAGGCTAACACTAAGCCCCTCTCTAAATGAATAAGGAGACGGCCGCAACGTTAATAAAAAGCTGCATAAATAACCAGAAAAATCTAATAAAAAAAAGGTGACTTTGCCTCATGATATTTAAGTTTTATAAAGTTTTCTACAGCACCTTCAAGAGTTAAATTCCACTTCAATCCAGTGTGCCAACAGAATCAACATATCTGGTTGATCCCGCAAGGGCATTTGAACAAATACGAGACTAATTTACATTATGGATGCAGTAAGCCAAGAAAAAAAACTTGTATAGATTTTGGAATCACTTCTGTCTGTTCTGTTTCAGCTATTATAAAGCAGACGGTTGGCCCTTTGGAGGGAGTAGTAGGTACAAGATTTATTCAGATATTTCTATTCAGGATTCTTTTTAGTGCCATGTCTCTCCCATATAAAATCACATGTGGTTGGCTTTGGACTTGACTCTTAAATACACTATGACTTGTGGCTTTAACTTTTCTACCACTTGACTCATGTTACAGACCTCATTTCCATTAATGAGCTTTGGGTAATGCCCACTGGAAGCTGAGTGGAACCACCCAAAGCTCTAACGAGACATGCACAGACATCTTCAAATGCTAGTGTCAGTGTTTTTGCATGGAGACTGAAGGAGCATTGCATGTCAAATAATGTCTACCTGCTTCAATGCACGATTATGAAAATACCTTTTTCACTCTCTGTTACCAAAATACACTGGTCCAGTACAAATTCAATTTCATGACACTGTGGCTGTGGATACTGTAAGAAGGGGGTAAAATAAATGAGACACACTTCCTCCCACTCTCTTTGTCTTCCCCTGTCCTCTGTTTTTCCCAAGGCCAGTGACTCTCATGACTCATACAGACAAAAAAAAGATGGAGGCCAGAGGGGCAGCTGGGCAGAGTAGGAGGGCAGCAGTGTGAAATGATAAAGAGAGTGACAAAGAGAAAGTCAGCTAACTCCAGCCTTTGGAATGACTGAATTGGCTGCCCTTCTTGGCCATTACACTATATGAATACTGGCTGTGTCTTTGCGCTAGCTTCTGTCCTACACTGGCCTCACTTTGTTCGCTCTTCACAAAGACCCAACTGGCCAGTATAGTGAAATCATTTCTCCTCCTGTTTTGGCTGAAGTTGTACACGGATGGAGACAACTGGAGTTTTTGCTAATAATGGTTTTCCTCTCAGTTTTATCCTTGACTGTTTCCAAGCACGTACTTTTACTTTTCGATCTGGAAAACTCTATTATGGAGTTCACACAGACATTTTCTGATAAGTCAAATCAACAACAATTGAAGCAGCTGGAAAATATATATTATATTATATAGCTGCCCTATTTATTTTATATAAAATAATTATTTTATTTTATATAAAATAAATAGCACAACTACTTCAGTTTTATTTCTGTAGTGCCAAATCATGACAACAGCCCCCCTTAAGGCGCTTTGTAACGTAAAGGCCCTGTAATAATAGGACCCTACATTAACCACACGTGACACACAGGCCCCACGACATCGATATCGTACGTAATGACATATTAAGAACAAAAAGCTCAGGCTTCATGT
This sequence comes from Copadichromis virginalis, assembly GCF_057382275.1. Taxonomy (NCBI): domain Eukaryota; kingdom Metazoa; phylum Chordata; class Actinopteri; order Cichliformes; family Cichlidae; genus Copadichromis; species Copadichromis virginalis. Next base: position 37,154,765 of record NC_140624.1, on the reverse strand, counting down.
GAATTTCAGTGGAGCTTCATAAGATGTCACCTTTTACTACTCGGTCGTTGTGTCCTTGGGCAAGACACTTCACCCGTTGCCTACTGGTGGTGGTCAGAGGGCCTGGTGGCGCCAGTGTCCGGCAGCCTCGCCTCTGTCACTGCGCCCCAGGGTGGCTGTGGCTACAATGTAGCTTGCCATCACCAGTGTGTGAATGTGTGCGTGAATGGGTGGATGACTGGATATGTAAAGCGCTTTGGGGTCCTTAGGGACTAGAAAAGCGCTATATAAATACAGGCCATTTACCATTTACCATTTACTACTACTGTTTTCTTGATCCTTTCAACAAGTTGTAACAATTTTAGGTCCCTCTGTCTAATATTCCACAAAAAAGGAATTCTGTTCCAAGTCCAGGAAAATCCAGAGATAAGAGGAAGACAGTCAGTTTTCTATAGATTTAGTGGCCAGTGCTAACTCCTTTGCTACATAGTTCCAGGTTGGCCCCTCCTTTTTGGTTCAAAGTTGCTCCAGATTTCTCAAATGCATATTCACAATGGGAATTTGCTGTCCCAGAATATCCCAAAGGGTGACTGATCTGGTGGCTGTGACGGATCTGGTGGCTGTGCAGGCCATTTGAGTGATCTCAATGTCAAAAAAGCTGTTTGAGATTATTTGAGCTTTGTCACACTCTGTATTATTAGCTTTTTGTAGACCTTCAGGTAAATATCTATTCGAGAAAAATAAGTTTGAGAAAAAATCAAATCAAATAAAGTGTGACCTGGCATGGAGAGCTGCAGAGATTTTATACACACAAGTGACACAAAGTGCAAGTGAGTAAGCACAAAATCAAGATCATGTGCAATTATACATCAAGAACAAAAAAGGTCCAATTTCAAATAAATTTCAGTGTATCTCCAAGAGATATCACAGTGAACAAGAGTACTAATTTTTCAATCCTTTAAAAGTGGTTATTCCAGAAAAAAGAGCAGCATAATCAACACCTCTGTCTTTAAAATATTAGAAATTAGAGGCTGTAAAACTATGTCTTTATATTTAAAAAAAGCAAAAAACAACCAATTGGATGGTAGTTTAACATAAAATGGTAGTAAAACATGAGGAACATCGGTATAGTGTCCAGCTTCTTTAGGTGTTTCTTGAGTGTGTTCATAAAGAGCGGCGTATTCATTGCCTGGAGGGAAAAAATAAAGAATCTTAATGTAAGTTTTAGCTCTCTGTCTCCTTTTTAAATAAAAAAATTCAATGCATAATACTAAATACTAATATCTTGTGATAATTTCACTTTCAGCCCTTTTAGCAGCTTTTATCTTTCTCTTAATTTGAAAATAGCATGACCTTGGATTTTCCTCCATTTAAGTTGAGTTAAATGGGAACAACATGAAACGCAGACTGCAGCTATTTAAAGGCTTTCACTACTGTAAATAATAGATAACAGTGCCGTCTGCATAAAAATGGAAAGCAGCATTTGATCAGTTGTCACAAGTGATGAAGTCTTGTTAATCCAACCTTCAGTTGGGCTGTCATCGTAATGCCTATTAGTGACATTATATGTTTTTCTTAATATAATATAATGTAAATTGTACAGTTAAATAAACATAACACCAAAATTTATTCTGCAGGTTGGTGTAATACTGAATAATAATGTCACTAATAGGAACAGAACAGACTCTTTCTAAAAAACAACAGAGTTCCCACGCTGCTTCTGTTTGAGACTTTGTAAATAAATTCACACTCTTAAAGCAGTCAAATTGCAACACCTTCATGGTTAAGATTAAATATAATGAGAACCGAACGCACAGGCACACAAAGCTTCAATCCAAAATCTTTTTATCTTTCTGCTTCTTTGGCTTCGCCTCTGCATGTGTTCACCTCAAACATTTTCCAGCTTTACTTCCTCCCTTGTCTCGCTCTCTCTCTGTCCTCCTCTCAGCAGCCACCTGTGCATCCTACAACTTCTCCTTCCTCAGTCCACAGGGCCTCAACTTCTCCTCCTCTCAGAGCCAAGCCCCCTTTTGGTCAGGTACTATCTACTTATCCTTTCCTTTCCCCCGCTGCCTCTCTTGTGTCCTCGCGCCGCATCTCTTGTAATTACATAATAAGCCTATGTACCTCGACCTCATTACTTCTTCTCTGTGGCACTCTTTTCATTAACAAGAACACTGTAGTTCTTCTCAGGATGACATTTCCTCATTAAATCAAGAAAAGAAAACCAATTTCCTCTCCAGTGATGAAACAAGTTGTCCTGCTCATTTGTCATTTTGTGGCTACAGCGTGTCACGCTGAAAACTGACCGGACCATCTCGCCTCTGTACATTCTTCACAACTAATTATTACCATTATGTTCAGTGTGACCTCGTCTTACAACCGTCACCCTCATACATAAACATGAATATTCATCAATACCAGTAAATAATAACTCTTGTTGCGAATTCAGCGGTGTGCCATTAAGTTAATTAACTATGGCTCAACTCCTATTGTTATCAATTTTCAGTGTTTACACCTCGAGTGGTCAGCACAGCAGTGGCCAGGTATAACTTTGCAGCGCGAGACATGAGAGAGCTGTCACTGCGAGAAGGCGACATTGTCAAAATCTACAGCAAGATCGGTGGAGACCAGGGCTGGTGGAAAGGAGAAGCCAATGGAAGAGTAAGTAACTATGAGTAAAGTGTTTATTTGTGGATGGGAAATTGATCAGACCCAAGGCATAAAAGCCACCACTGGATTAAATACCTTAATGTTGTAATATTTTGAGTTTGATCAAAAATGTATCCAGTTAGCTTTATTAAGTTAGAGATCTGCAAAAGAGAAATTCAGGGAAAGCATGTCCCCAAAAGTGCATTGATACATTTGACAATTTAACCAGTGATACCGGGGGAAAAAGAAAAAACAAAACAAAAAGATGTGGTTGAAAGACAAAAACTAGCTGCTGGGAAATGTGCCAGTTTAATAGGATGGCGGTAAAAGGGAATGTGATGTCAGCATTTTATTTTAGGAACGTTCCCTATTAGGCTGTAAATTTAGAGTTGTGCTTTGGAGCCAGAGGATCTACACAACTTGAGCGGTTGTAAAGCTAAACCTTACCACAGTCTGCTGTACAGCCTGGTGTAAAAATGCCATAGAGTCTAGTTTTGATTTTTATCTGTGTTTTCCCCACCTTACTTTTATTCCCTCGTGTGGATTGATGGAAATACGCTTTTAACTTTCTCCTATGAAACCATCTGCCTGCACACGCAGTTTCTTTGGATTGGTCTCTCTGTGATGTATGACCTTGATGGAACAGAAGTGGTAAAAAAGGTAATCTGTATTCAGTTGATGAAAGCCGAAACGTGCCGACTTAAAAAAAAAAAAGCACATCTACACCTGGTAGAACTCAGCAAAAAAAAAAGTATTTGCTAATGCAGTGTGTACAGCAAATACATTGAAATCTGTGTATCATATACTATGATAACCAGGTCAACTACTTTAGCTGGTTGCAAATCTGGTCTGCAAAGCCTCTAAGTTTTCATGAAGTGAGCTGAAGTGTCTTGATTGCTGCTGTGTATGAGAAAGACATCAAGCTCACCAAAATTAGATGCTATTTATTTCTACATTATGAAGAAATACCCACCGTAATTGGATGATTTGCTGAATGTAGTGGCTATTAGTGACGACATCAGAGCTGCTGTTTAATTTATGTCTGTTTTTACATTCTTGATATTTATAAGAATAAGATTTGACCTAGGTGAATAACCTAGTGCAACTGATGAGTATTCATTGTCCTTCCTTTGCTGTGTTAAACCCAAGAAAAGCTTGACTTCCCAGTTCTGTGTCGACATGACTCTGTGTCCAGCAAGTAGATTATCATTTGGTTGGTGGTTTCTCCACAAAGACCCATTACATATTATGGGTTCTGTACTTTGATCATTTACTAGTACTTGTTCATTTTACAGCTGAAAGGTTTCTATTAGCTTTTTTGTTTTAATGTAGCTTCCTGGCTAGCTGGTTCTGTCTGGTTTCAAACTAGAATACGGCAAAATATGAATTGTTTTAATCCACGTGTGCACATGAAATGCGGTGGTCCCTGCAAATATATTTTCATTCCCCTGCTGTTGAATTAAAAATGACTATTTTGAAATCTTCACATATCACGCCAACCCTAACATTCATGTGGAGCACCACAGGCATCACAGCGATTAATTCAGCCAATATGCATGGTGCTGATCTGTGTTTATGGACAGTGCACATGCTAGTAATTGAATCACGACTTAACTTGAGCACATAAAATATTATTGCTTCTCTTTTTAAATTAAGACATCTGCTACTTTCAACTACCTCATTTCAGCATTTTAACACCCAGTCCAATTCAGGAAAATTAAGAGACTCAGGATGAGATTTTCTTTTGACAAAACATACCCAGATACAGACCTCAACAGGTATTAATGGATGTCTTTGTGTTGCTGTAAATACAACCTTTGTGTTTCTATTATCTCTGTTAGTTCAGTACATGCTTTACAATTCTAACAAGTAGGAGAAGTCGTAGCCTAGCAACAGCTGAAGTAGCATTTGAAGTAGCCTTCAAGTATTTTTTCAGAACAGAGGCAAGGCTGCTGCTGAGCTGTGCAGTTATCGGAAAATAGCGCACATCTTCTGCCAAAATAATATAGAGAAAAGAGCTCCGAGAGCTCTCGGCCTAATGTAGTCGTGGTGCACATCCAATGGATTCACGGCATGTAAACAAAACAAAAAAAGCATATAAATGAACCCAATTAACATCTTTTGTTTATACTGGTTGATGTAAAATACTGTGTGTGTCTGATAATTACTGTTTCATGTTACAGATTGGATGGTTTCCTTCAACTTATGTGGATGAAGAAGGAGTGCAGTAAGGCTCAGATGTTGCTGGTCTGGCTCCCTTTAAATCAGGAACCATCTTCTATCTACTGTTCTCAGAGAAAATTACTCAGTCTCTCCAGGAAAATAACACAAGGGGAAAAAAACAAAACAAAAAAACCAACAAAGAACTTTTTTTGTTGTTTTGCTGGATACTCATTTTTCAGCGAGTGTTTCTACTCTGTTTATCTTCAATTATGCATCAGCTTTTGTCTTTGCTGGATGTCCTGTTTAATTTCTGTACAGGGGAAAAAAGGAAAAAATGGCTTGCTGTCTGTCAGCCTCTGTGTGCTCTGCAGAGACTTTACTGAGGACTGAGGACACAGCAGAAACTGACTGCTGATAGCTTTACTTTGAGAAAAAAAAAAAAAAAGGTCCCCCTTTTTTTGCAGGTCTACGCGAGGTGAAATAATTGTACAGTATAGATAATTTATTGAATAGAGATTATCATCATTACTAATGATTATTGTGGGGAGTTGATTTTAAGCAAAGAATCTGATCCGAAAACCTAAAATAAGAAAAAAAAAAAAAAGATGCTGTGTTTTTTTATGTTGAAAGATTTTGCCTTAGTTGTCATGGTGATGCCTTGTGGGCTGACACCAGTGGAGGGAATCGACTTTGTTGACTGATTTTACTTCTCCATGTATGCATGTGCTCACATGTGGCCCACATAAACACGCACACGCACGCACACACAGACCAATGTACAGTATGGTGCCTTTGAAGAATGGGTGTTGCTTACTGAACCTCAACTTCAGCCACTCAAGAACATTGCCATGCTCAAAAATACTTCACTAAAAGAGGAGCTTGAGCCCCCGAAAACAAGATGGTGAGGCATTTATGTCCTAAATGGCCGCTGGATGAACTCACTGGATGTGTTTTTCTTTTTTTTTTATAGCCAACACAATGCCATACACAGTCTACAAGTCAGTCGTCAGTCAGATGGATACGAAAGGGAAAACTTTCATGTGATTTTTCTTGCACAGAATCATGCTTCTTTTCTTTCTTTTTTTTTTAAACTGGACCAAGAATTTTTTTTATTATCATTATTATTATTTAAAGCCAAATTTAGCTGTATTTCAGTGTCTGCACAGGATTTAATTGATTTGTGATTTTTCTACCTTGCCTTACTGTTTTCTAAAGAGTTGATCAGGTGATGGGATTGTATCCCCCTTAATTTAAATGTTCCTGTGTGAAAATTATTTTCGTGTTGTGCAGACTAATATCAGTGTTTTAATCTGAAGAAAAACTGTGTGTGCTATAGACGTTAAACCACAGAAGATGTACTTAATCGCTTTGTGATTTTCTAGGGTTGCGGTGCTTAGTGTTTCCATTTATTTCCACTCATTTCTTCCTGCCATACACGATTTATAGCTATTTACACCACAGTGTGCTGGCATCAGTTTTTCTATTGACAGCACAAATGTACCAGGCAGCTTTCTGAATCTAGTATTTTACAGGTATTAATATTTTTTGAAATATTTGACCTTGGCAATTCTTTCTTTTAAAGGGTTCAGTTGTTATGGAACACGATCTTAATGAAAGGCTTTCACTTCAGTCTTCTCATTTTCCAAAAAATTACCATGTTGATATATGCGGACATTGAAAGGCAGTTGACTCTGTCGCTAAACATCAAGGACTCCTTCAGGGTCATGTACTTGTGCACCCGTGGGCCACTTAAAGTGCTGCTGCTTTTATTAATTTTATTCTCACAATGTCTGCTTCTGTAGTTTTACCATGGATCTCAAATTGTGCAGAAAGTAGGGATGTGACTGTATCCAACTAACCCAACTTCCCAGCCATCACTGGTGGTAAGAGTTAGGTCTCTGTCGCTGGGCAGATTGCAGTTAGGAGTTAGCAGTTTTCAAGCCCAGAGGCAGCACATCAGTTCAGCCATATGCGTTCCTGACATCATGGGGCTGCGCACTCTTAAGCTGAATGGTTGCCATTTTGACACAATGTGGGAGACCTAGTGTGAGTTAGAGTGGAAGGGGATAGAACAGGACCCACACAGGGTGATCTAAAAATAGCAGCAGCAGTGAATGAGGTCATGCTTGGTATTGTATTGATTCAGCACACAACCAATAAAAAAGGCTTTGCTAAAATTTGAATGTATGTAGATGTTTATAATGAAGACTGTTTTCTTGCTGCAAATAGGTCAAAAACACAAGTCAGTCATTACAGCTTGAACCAACTTAACAAAAACCTTTGGAAGTAAAGTGCAAACACTGAGCACATCAGCTCTGGCTGGTTCACAAAGGCTTATGGAGCAGAGGATGCCAAAATGTTTAGATTCTAAACATGTAACCGTCTAAGATGTGAATTGTTCCAAAGGCCAAATGCCCTGGAAAACACAAAGTCCTACCACTGTGTAACGGGGACACACAGGAAGCCTCCTTTTTGTCTGGAATAAGGGGTTTGGGGGACATCAGCTGTAGTCACTTTTTTCTTTTGTTTTGGTTTTGTTTTTTGTAGTGGACAAGAACCCATTGCATGTGGCTATTAATATTTCAACTCCTGTCAGTTCATCCTCAGAAAAAAATAAGTACTTACTCGTGTACATTTTTTGGATGGTTGAGTATTTCCAAATGAGATCTATCATGAATAAATATTTCTTTTGGTTTAAATTTGAGACTGGATTCTTTTCATTTTTTTATTGCAAAATTGCGTCACAAAACACCCAAACGTCAATCTCCAAATTCCACAGTAGAGTGAATTTCTTGAATTAATGCTTTTTTATAGCTACATATTTTGATGATCTGCTTTATAGACATCCACCTAAATGTTGAAGGATACAATCTAATATATCCAAGCCAATCAAATAACAGAACTTCCTTTTACTAAGATTATCTTAAAGCAATCACATTGAACAATGTTATCATAGACTGCTCACAGTGCATAGCTTTGAATTTAGTTAATTAAAGTCTCGGCAGGACTGCCACTATTGCACATTTTCAGTTTCAAGTTTTCAAACTGTCCTGAAACTTCTCTTTAATTGAGCTCGCTCTGAGTGTCACACTGCATATCCATATTTGCTGTTATACTCTGCTGGTGTGTGTTTGACCGGCCTGTGTCCATGGCTGGTGCTGGAAGGAGTGTGGCTGAGTCCCTCTTTCAACGACATCACCTCAGTGCCATCAACCGGGCAGTAAGTGACCTGTGGGAGCTGACTGGCGCTCTGGCTTGTGTGACGGCTGACGGGGCGGCTGTCAGGAGGTGGCGCGTCCTCCCTGTTTGACATAAAAGTGGAATAGAGGGAGTTAAAGGAGCATCTCTACAGACAGTAAATGCAGAAGCTGGGCAAAAACGGGTGATTATTTGAACTGAAATACTAAAATCTATTTGAAGTTACAGTTTAACATGTTTGGTTTGTTACTGTAATTAGTCCAAAACAGAAGAGAGTTATAAGAGTCCTCTAACTGGCAACAAATAAGCAATCTGGCTTTTACAAAAAATACTGTTTGTAAAATATTTTCTGGCTGTATAGGGGAGGTTCTCTCTGGGTACTCTGACTTCAGAGTGCCTTTCCCCTGCTTGTCCCCTGGAGGACATCTTAGGTCAACTGAACTCCTCCTCCTGCTGTTTAGATGTCCTGCCAACAAGTTTTTTCAAAAAGGTCTCAAAGACTTTAGAGTCAGACCTGTTACAGATCGTCAACTTTTCTTTATTATCAGGTGTGTTTCCAGAATCACTAAAAACTGCTGTAATCAAACCTATACTGAAAAAGGACAATCTTGACAAGACACAAATGAACAACTACAGGCCGATCTCAAATCTCCCGTTTTTAAGTAAGATCATTGAAAAAGCAGTTTCTCAACAGCTCAGTTACTTCTTAAAACAGAATAACTGGAAAAATGTCAGTCTTAGTTTTACTGGATCTCAGTGCAGCATTTGATACAGTTGACCACAACATATTACTCAAACGACTGGAGAACTGGACAGGTCTTTCAGGAACTGTACTAAACTGGTTCAAAACATACGTAGAAAACAGGAAATACTTTGTATCAATAGGTAACTTCACATCTGAGCAGACAAGTATCACATGTGGAGTTCCCCAAGGTTCCATCTTGGGACCCCTTCTGTTTAACATTTACATGCTCCCACTGGCACAGATTATAAACAACAACAAAATAAACTATCACAGCTATGCAGATGACACACAAATATATATCACAATGTCACCAGGAGACCGAGGCCCTGTACAGGCTCTTGGTAAATGCATTGAGGAAATCAATGACTGGTTGTGCCACAATTTTCTCCAGCTAAACAAAAACAAAACTGAGGTAATAGTCTTTGGCGCCAAAGAAAAACGATTACAGGTCACCAGAGAACTTCAATCTATACATCTAAAAACCACAAACCAGGCGAGAAATTTGGGTGTAGTGATGGATGCAGACCTAAACTTAGAAAAACACATTAAGACAATAACAAAGTCAGCTTACTATCACCTCAAGAATATATCAAGGATAAAAGATCTGATGTCTCAACAGGACCTGGAAAAACTAGTCCATGCATTCATCTTTAGTAGGCTTGATTACTGTAACAGCATCTTTACAGGTCTACCTAAAAAATCAGTCAGACAACTACAGCTCATTCAGAACTCTGCTGCTCGAGTCCTCACTAAGACCAAAAAAGTGGACCACATCAGTCCAGCTCTGAGGTCCTTACACTGGCTGCCTGTCCGTCAGAGGATAGACTTTAAAGTTCTGATGCTGGCCTATAAAGCTCTGAATGGTTTAGGACCAAAATACATCAATGACCTCCTGACCCAGTATGAACCATCCAGATCCCTCAGGTCATCTGGATCCGGTCTTTTATCAGTTCCCAGAGTCAGAACCAGACACGGAACCAGCTTTTATGCTCCTTATATCTGGAACAAACTCCCAGAAAGCCTCAGATCAGCTGAAACACTCAGTTTATTTAAATCCAGGTTGAAGACTCACCTGTTCTCAGCTGCATTTGAATAAAGCACCAAATCCACACTTAAGCTTAAATTTCAAAACTTACATTTAACTACTGATTTTATCTACTGTTCTGATTTTATCTGTTTTGATTTTATATACTGTTGTTTGTTTGTTTGTTTGTTTGTTAATTAGTTAGTTAGTTTATTTGCTTGTTTTAATCAATTTTAAATCATGCTTTTTATTTGTTCTTGTTTCTAATGTCTCTGTAAAGCACTTTGAATCACCTTGTTGTTAAATTGTGCTATACAAATAAACTTGCCTTGCCTTGCCTTGCCTTGCTTCTTACCCAGCGGCAGCTGATATAGGCTCCAGCCCTCCTGCAACACTGAATTAGAGAATTGGCAGAGAATGAATGGATGCATGGATTGTAGATCCACTTTAACTGCTAAGCTTTCATAGTATGAATCTAGCTTTATTTTCAGGATAAGCTTATTATTTGGGCGAATATGCCCCCATCCAACCAAATTCTCACTAACTTTACGTTCAAAGGAGAAAGCCACTGCATCAAATGAACTTTCAGACATTATTTCCTTCAGAAAGGACCACCTGTGAACAATAATAAAGTCCAAACCAATACTCCACTAGAATCATTAAATACTGGCTTTTTTGCTGGCCCAAAACAAATCAACACAAGTTGTTGGTCTGGCTGTACTTTCAAAACAGATGGATAGAACAGCAAGTGTAGACTTTGGAGCAGTCTGCATATCATAGCTCAAAAACCAACATGGAACGAAAAACTATAGATGTCTATGTTGGAATGTTCTACAGCTTTTGTATTTAACCTTGAAGGCTTTTAACATATCAGAATTGTCATATTCCAATATGTTTAGTATGTCAGTAGTTTTACAAGAGCAAGCACATCGAGCCATAGATTAACCAGCTCCAGTGTAGCAGCAGCTACAAAGAACAAAACACTGCACATGAAGGCTCCTCTCTTATCAGAACAGAACAATAATATTGCCATTGGATTTAGCAAATGCAGTGCTCTGGAAAGGAGGGCTGTTAGCATTATTACTGAACAGTTTTTGTGCTGGGATCCTAAATTGATTTATTTCTATTTGGAAACACTGGCAAGCTCAGTGTGTTGTTTCAGTTTGAAATATCAGCGTTAAAATATATAAGAGGCAATGCTGCAAATACTAGCTTTTTAATCTCCTCAACATTTGTTTAGGCTTATAAGGTTAGTGGCTAAAGTAGTAATGTAACCTACATTACTGTCAGTGGTTTGGGTTATGCTTATTGTGAAGGATATGAACAGTTATATCTCTGCATTCATCAAAAATAAAAGGAATGAAAACATTTTGGAAGAAATAATGGGATAAAAATGTAAAGTGTTTTAGTACAGCCCACTTTAAACACATTGTGGTATTTATGAAAAATAGCAGTCTTATTTTTTAGTTGCCTTCTATATATTTGTTACACACACACACACACACACACACACACACACACACTGGACATACACTATTTACCGAGCAAAATAATGTTTCCCTGTAGGTAAAAGCAGAGATCTTTGTTGTTTTTGCCTGTTTGGAGGCTCTTCCCAGGGGTCCCTACTTTCACAGCAGACCTTGCTTTAACTTTCTCCTCTTCTACTAAAGCATAACATTCACTCTGGTGGTGGTTTCAACCAGCAAACACTGACAACAGCATACAGAAGCATACAATCTCTCCTCGTCAACACTGCCAGCTTCCAAGCTTAGCTACTTTGCATTCTGCATTTATGTAACTTTGAAATACCAGCTGGAATCTGCTTTTCTGTCAAAGAAAACATCCTACACCTATCGAATTCGGAATTTTCTTCTCTCCTGTGCCAGCCAAGGACTCATGTTTTTGTCGGTAAAGGGAATAAACTTATCCTGGTTTAGCAGAAATGGAAAAATTGGGCAAGTTTGGCTCTTGGGTGTGTTGGGTGTAGCATCCTATGAGGGGAAAAAAAACTGCCCTGACCTGAATGTGTACTAGTTTAATTAAACTCTAATTAGTATCTTATTTCCAAGGTATTCCCACACCTACTTTATTCTACTAGTGAAACCATTTCGCTCATAATTTATATAAAGGCTGATTTGAAAACTGTTAACCTGCATACAGAATTAGCTGCAAGTTATTAATGGATTCATACCTATTGTTTTCTTCTGTGCTTCTATTCATTTTCATTCTTCCTGCATAATAATGTATAATTATAATATTTTTTGATGTTTTAAAAAAAAAATCTTTATACAAAGGGTTTGTTTCTTTTTAAAATGACTTCTTTATAGCTGCTGTAATTAATGTAACACTGCTTTACACACTGAAGCCTGGATTATTTCATCTAGGATTATTTATGTTAAGCCTGGATCAAATGAGTCAACTTGGACAGGCTTCAGCCCCCTGCAGGCCGATAAATAGGTTGACGTGTATTTTTGTCAGGTAGATTGACTCCAAATGCATGACGGTTTTGCGTGATATTTGCTTGATGTCTAAATAAGCAACTGTTGCTTTCAAGTTTAAGTCACACTGTTCAATCTACCAATTTCATCCTCAGTTATAGGATCACTGTAGTCATAAGTATCTGTCCAGCAGCAGTGCTCCCAGTGCTTTGATTCAGTGTGAAATGCTACATCTCCCATGTTTTGGCCATGATGGAGAGCTGAGTCACTATTTTAATTGATATGATTCTCCCTGTGACTAATCTGAACTTTTCAAGCTGCTTTCTTTACTTTTTATCCAGAAAACTCAAGTACCCAGTGGATTTGACATTAACTATAGTTGTCATCACTCAAGTTATTAGAGCTTTGCCATTTTCCATCTATTAGCATTTCTCTCTGATGACTTGTTCATGTGAAACGTGTTGAACCTCAGTATGTCACAGATATGGAAAACCGTGTATAAGTATTGTGGCTTGAAGTGCTTCTGTCTCCTGTGCACAACACTGTCCTCCCACACTGACACTGCACTCGTTTCAATGTCTACTTTGAAAGCATGTGGGCTGTTTTCAACTGCATATGAACCACAACTCCAACATTTCTTTCTTTCTTTCTTTTTTTTTGTCTTTTTGGTGAGACAATGTTTATTTGCAACAGGAGAAATCCTTTCAGAGATGTCAGAACATGAGGTCATCTGCAGAACGTTGCCCCTAGAGTAGCACTGCGCTTGGTGTCCCACATGCCCTTTTTAACTAGTTACACAGTTTTCACTGTTCCAGGGGCAGGGGAGAAAACTCCACTAAAAATAATGACCCAGAAATGAACAAATTGGATTTTCTCACATGTGGATTTTTAAACCATGAAAATATTTTCACAAAAAAAGGCTAAAAAACGAGAGGATTCGCAATTTGCAGAGGTCTACTGTAGGTTAAAAAATGTAATTAATGGGAAAATTAGAGGTAGCGACAACAAACAAGATTTGGATTAAAACTTTCAAAACTTGCCCCCATTTCCAACCATACTGTTGAAAACTGTATGGTCTGGCCTACCAGAAGTGACATCAAAGCCTTTTTTGAACATTCCTGCCAAAGTACAAAAAACCCCCCCCAAGAAAATGTAACAGGAATTACATAGGTAATAATGTGAAAAAATACATACATCCTGTGCATGGTTGATGTATTTGAAATGTAAACGCGTTAGAAGAGAGTTACCTGTCTTATTTAAACCTCTGACATCAAGGGCATGGTGTTCTCTCTGCTGCTGAGGTATATGGTGTCATCGTGCCAAGATCTGAAGAGCTCTCTAAGGCCTTGCGTAAAGACATTGTTGATGCCTGTGAGTCTTTCATGGGATTTAAAAATAGCTCCAAAGTATTTTAAACAGCAGACATGTTTGACGCAGACCAAAGGCAGCTTTTCTGGAAAGGGACTTTGTACAAACTGTGAAGCATGTTGCTGTTATGATTTGGAGTTGTTCTGTTGCCTCAGGGAACAGACAGCTTGCAGTCATTGATTTAGCCATGAATTCTGCATCATCAAAGACTGCTTAAAGATGATGTGAGGCCATCTGTCCAAAAGCTGGAGCTGGACCTTAGGATAATGATCCAAAACAGGCTAACAAGTCCACCAAGGAAGGTCTTAGAAAGAAGGAATGGAGGGTTATGGAATGGCCGGGTTTAAGTCCAGATTTGAATCCCACTAAAATGTTGTAGACAGGGAAATTAGCGTATCCTTCAATATATTGGACAATATGCTGAGAAAAATCTTAGCAAGCATTTTCCAGGCTGTTGCCTCACAGCAATAAGGTTCTGGGTTTGAATCCACCATCTGGCTGAGGCCTTTCTGTGTGGAGTTCACATTTTTTCCTGTATCTGCACTGGCTCTCTCTGAGTACTCAGGCTTCTTCCCACTATCTAAATACATGCAGTCAATAGGGTTAGATGATTCTAAACAGGAGTATGAATGACACTGAATGGATAAGCAAAAAATGGATGGATGTATTGAACTCCATTCTCTGCATATTTATTTCAATATTTGTGGGACACATTTTATTTTTCTTTAAATAATTTGCTTTTCTTTAAAAGTGCTTTTAGATGGTTTACATGCCAGTGTTTAATACTGCCTTACATTATGCACTTTGAACATCCTCTGCTTTTGAAATCTGCAGAGAGTTACAGAGGATGGCAAAGTTTTACAAAATCTTTTCAAGCCAGTGAAATGATGTATTTGGAGGTAGGATTGACTGACGCTAATAGCGGGGGAAGTTAGCCTTCGGGGCTTTCTACCCGAAAGCCTTTAGGCTATCAGGTAAGAGCAAAAAAGTAAACAAATCCAGCAGGTTGTGCAGAAATGGGCCAAACGCATGAAAACAGTTCTACGTCAAGTTGTGGTTTGTTTTACCCCCCCGAATTTGGATTCGCTGAGGTGAAATTGTGAATGAGTGATTCAGAAAGCATTATTTTCATACATGGATTTTACCACCATGGAGTCTGGATCTTACCCCCACTGGAGACCTTGGGATTTGCTGAAGACAATTTTTGTGTTTTGACTGTCCAAACCTTAATGCAATTCTGTGGATTGTATATTACCTACAAAATATAACCTCTAACAGTGGTGATATCTAAAATAACACATATGTTTACATAAACCTTGATCAGACTTTGGGCTAAAATACATCCTTTTGTGTTAGAAAGAATTCACATCTACCAAAATTCCCCTTAAAACTGGCATTCGCAAAGCTGGGCGCAAGCTGGGCCACCTGTCTCAAATATAAGAACAGAAAAGAAGCTGTCACACCACATCTAGTGGACTGTGCCTGATTTTTCTCTCACTCAGTAAAATATCTGTGTGCTTACAGACAAATTGTGTTTGGCATACTGGGGATTTAAACATTATATACACCAGTACTCACTGCTATAACATTTTTTTTCTTTCAATAGCTATCCATTTATGATCTGCCACAAAAAAAAGGCAATCAATGGAATAAAATTTTTCTTTCTAGTCTTTACCCTAAGCTATAATTAGGGTGCAGAAGTCGGTGATCTTATGTACTGATCCTCCATAAAGCAAAGAATATTATTTTAAAAGCTTTTGCTTGAAAAATGCAACCATGTTCCACATGTTTCTCTGTTTTTATTTTAGTAGTAAAACAGTACTTTTAAATCACATTACCTTGCACTTTGTCAGGCTTTCTCTATATCAAATAGGAAGTCTGACATTCCTTCCAAAATTAAAGCTCTCTAAATTATAATTACAAAAGGCTGCAGAACACAATTGAATATGTAGTCCCCTAAGCTACTAAATCACAAATACAAAATTGCAAAAGATTGAGCATTAAAGTTTGCTATTTAAAAAAATAAATAAAAATTTAATGGTGTAGCGTGGAGGATATTTCAAAGACAGATCTGAGAAACTGCTCCAGACACTTGTGGTATCCCCTGCCGTTCTGTATGTTTTAAAAGTTATAAGGTCAGCATGTGTACACCTTAATTTAAGGTGTTGGGAAAAAAAATCGGCATTGTAGTGATGAATGTGGAGAACAGGAATTGAATCATAACATTTTGCATTGTATGATAACCCAACTGCAAGGTTTAGGATTAATGGTCAACCTCTAACATTGGAGAGGGGAGTGAGACAAGGCTGTGCCTGGTCTCCTCTTCTCTTTGCTATATTTCTGGAGCCACTAGCCCAATATATAAGGCAAAACAGAAAAATCGTGGGTGTTACAATAAATGAGGTGGAACATAAAGTAGCATGCTATGCCGATGATGTTCTCTTATTCCTAAAAACACCTGAGGAGTCTCTGCCGGAGGTAATGAACTGTCTTAAAAACACTGGCCGAATAACAGGATATAAATTGAATCTAAGTAAAACTGAGGCCCTTCCCTACAATTATAGTCCATCTGAAAAGCTCAAACAAGCACATCCACTGAAATGAAACACAGACTCAATTAAATACCTGAAGGTAACACTTACTAAAGATACAAAAAAAACTATATGACAAAAATTACAACCATTTATATCAAAGAGTCAAAGACGACCTTACAAAATGGAATCATATCCCATGTCTGAGCATAAGCTCTAGAATAGAAACCATCAAAATTAATGTTTTACCAAGATGTTTATATTTGTTTCAGACCCTCCCACTCCAGATCAATCAAAAAGATTCTATTGAATGGGATAAAACGATCTCTAGATTTATATGACAAGGGAAATGACCCAGAATACGATACAAAACATTGCAACTGCCCAAAGAGTACGGCGGCTGGGGCCTACCATGTTTAAAAAAATACTATACTTCAGCAATGATCAGGGCAGTGTTGCACTGGTGCGATCCCTCATATGTAGCGGCATGGAAGGAAATTGAATGCAAAACAATAACCAATATGCATATGCAGGCAGTTCTAGCAGATAGAAATCTACAGGACTCCATTTCCAAAATAAGAAATCCTTGGGTAAAGGCCACACTAGGGGTTTGGAAAATGGTGGTAAAGGAAAATAAGCTGGAGAAGGATATAAAAATATTAAAATGGTGTGCATATGATTCGGAATTCACACCAAATCAAATAGACCCTAGTTTTAAAAACTGGATAGATAAAGGAATTACATCGATATGTGATATTGTAAAGGAAGATGAAATTATGAGTTTCCAAACTTTAAAGCAAACGTTTCATTTAGAAAACCAAGATCACTATAGATACTTACAGTTAAGAAAGTTCTATACTCGAAACATTAAAAACCAAATAGCCAGCGAGGGCATTTATCCAACTCTTTGTAAATGCTTATAAGTCCGATATTAAGAAAGGTGTAATCTCACAAATATACAAAAGTCTTCATGATCTCAGCAATTATTCAACAAAGTATATAAAGGAAAGATAGAAGAAAGATGGAGGTCTGGCAATTACAGAAGAGGAATGCCAAAACATTTGTTCTTTATATTGGAAAAGTACAAAATCACATATGTGGAAGGAATTATGATGATGGAAGTTGTGAATATTGGAGAAACTGTGGCTACGAAACAGCACACCACTATCATATATTTTGGGATTGTAAGAATATTAAGAACTACTGGAGAGAAGTCCATAAAGTGATGCAAAACATATTTAGTACATATTTACCCTTTGATTTCAACTCCATATTTTTAGGGTATGTACCCTCAGACATAAAGGGTATAGATAAATACTTACTTGGTGTGCTGCTAGCTGCAAGTAAAAAGGCACTGACCAAAAGGTGGCTAACACAGGATCCAGCAACATTAAATAGCTGGACTGATGTAACTTTGATGTAACTTTTGAGATTTATAAGATGGAAAAGATTGCTTTTTTAGTGAATTTTGAGTATGAGAAATTTGTAAAACACTGGGGAAAATGGCTCCGCTATATATGAGTTCTATAAGGCCTGATATCGCTGATATTCATCATTGAAGGAATGGTTGTTTAAATGTTTGTTTATTTTGTTTGTTTTCTATAATAACATGTACTAATGCTATGTCACCATCTGCTACTGAGTGTGTTGGCTTTTCAATTGCCATGTCTCTGGATGTATATAGTTACAAACTGTATCTATCTGTACACATGTTTCTTTGTTTGTGTGTTGTGTTCTGTTTGTTCCTTTTCTTTCTCTTGTTTTCATATCTGCGTGAAGGAAAAGTACTTGAAGTGATGGCGGTCATCCAGACTACTGTCTATGAGTCTTAGAACAAAGGAAGCCATCAAATACTGTACATTTTATTTTATGCATAACTTCGATAAACACTTAAATTACAAAAAAAAGAATCATAACATTTTTTTTTTTTAAAAAAAGCTCTGGTGGAGAAGAGATATGTTACCACATGGAGTGTCATGTCATTTTCCCCCCCTATACTTTTGTTGTATTTGCATGTTTCTTGTTTGGTTTTAATTGATATCTGGGATTTATATTCTATTCTTATCTGAATGGCTTTGATGTGTGTTGTTTAATATCTTACAGTTTAATTGCCTCTCTGCCTGTTAAAGCTCTGCCGTTGGTGTCATGGTTTTGATTTAAAAAAAAAAAAAAAAACGTACATCACACAATGTACTATCCAAATGTTCACAGCACGCTGGTAAAATTCAGCACTAATAGAAGCTGAAGTTTAGGAAAGTAAGTTATCTGCCCATCATCATCATCTTAAAATGCACTGCTGCATCTGCACTGTACCTGATGTCATTGGAAAATTCCTTCTCATAGCGACGTCTGCTGCTCAACTTCCAGTACAGAAGCACAACAAAGACCAGGAAGATAAAGATGAGGAGCAGGGAACCAACAATGGTGCCAACTATCACAGCAGCTCTGTTTGGAGCTGCAAAATAAGTATGAAGAACATTAAATTATTCATCCTGAAGTTCTGTTTTAACATCTTGTTTCAAAGAAATAAAAGTATAAAAACTGTAATTCCTAAACAGTTAATTGTCATACTTTTGTTAAACCCCTTTCCAAGCGGAAAGTCTACAGTTCAGTCACATCTTGATTGATTTGAACTGTGCCTCTGTACACCAGAGGCTAAACTGTGATGTTATCCAATTACTTATGGGCCTCACTCTGTCTGTGTCTGTCTGTACTTGAAAATGGTTTATGAATTTCTGATTTTCTTGAGTAAATGGTTTGAACTTGCATATCACTCCTGCTCTACAAAATGCTTTCCAACACATCTCTCCTTTCACACACTAACACATGCAAAGTGCTTGGCTGATATACTTGATATACTCATGAGAAGCTTTTTCAAGTAAATTAACTTACAGCCATCGCTCACCTGTTATAAACATGGCAATCCCTTGGGTTTCCAGCAGAATATTGCTGACTCTGTTTAACTGTAGCAGTATTTTAGCATAGCTAAGAAAAAGTCAAGTCAAATTATTATTCTAAACACAGAAGGGCTCTCTCTCTGTGGCAAATAATGGATAAGCGGAAGGTTTCTAAGGTGACGGTGCATGGTACTCAAGAATCCTTTGCAGAAAGTGCAACAGTTGTATTCAAAGCATGATCAGGCACACCGAAAGTAAGCACACCATCCAAAGATCAATACATTAAGTAGCAGTCCACCTCTCAGGAGGAGAAACAACTCCTGGTGTGGGATGAAATATATCCGGATTTTATGGTGGATGCTTGAGATTTGTAGTGTTAGCAGACAGGTGTGTGAAAGGAGACAAACAGGGGAAAGAATGATACTGCAGTGTATCAAGCTCACAGTGAATGATAGTAGGGTGATTTTACTTTCACCCTGACCAAGAAGAAGTACCACTCCAGTTTTCATAGAGATATGCTACGTGGCATGCATCAGCCTGTGGTTGGCACTCTTTGTGGAGAAGGATTCATATTGCAGCAGGACAATGGGCCCAAAACACCTCAAAGCCATATCATGGATGTTTCATTATTGCACACTGAAACATTGTCAGATCATGCTGGGACATCAATGCCTGTCAGATTTTGAGTGCTGTTATCAGATCAGGAAATTTTTGATCTCAAGTTTACTGGAGAACACAGTTGTGCTTTAAATTATATCCCCATTGCCAATAGTCCAATGAAAACTACATGTAGGTTTCCTGAGACTTGGATGTAAAAGCATGAATGTATAATAATATATTTCCTGGCAGTTAAAAACTGCTAGTTTTATACTGTTTCTACCTGCATTTATTCCATAATATGCCACTAATTATGCTGCAAATCCTTGGTTGAGGGCCACGAGCCTAAGGGTTGACACTTCTTGTGTAGGACAGAAGCCTGCACTTGGAATAAAAATGAATGACTATGAATGATTCACTGCTCGAAGCTTAACATCTAAGCACTTATTCAAGGGGCTCTGGACCTGACGAGATGCATTGGGGCCTGCTCCAAAGATCACAAGGCCCAAAGAGAAACTCGTGCTATGGATCCAACGGATGCAGATGGTTGTGTGAGTCTTAAACTAAATGATGATCTCATCTGTACTGGCAGGCTGTAACACAGACTGTACTTCCCACTGGTGCACTCACTGTCAACAGATTCATTGCCTGTGAGACTGCTCTGCTACACCCCTCATATCTGTCTTGTTTAGATGTATTACTGTACATAGATTGCCCTCATTTAAGGCATCTCACTTAAAATTGGTTAGCGTTTCTGCTTGTATTTAATTAGTCCCCATATTTTTTTTGACATAGCTTTTGCTTTGTTTCATCTGCATTGTAGAAAGCCAACAGGGTCTGCAGACCTGCTGGCAGCAGAATTATCATAACTTTACACTTGTGTGATTTAACACCAGAAAAAGTTAGCGATGAAAAACAGAAGGCTAAAACTTTCAGCGAATAAATGTTTTTCTTCTCACGGAAAGCGTCCCTCTCCCATCATCGTTAGACAGCATAAAAGGAACGTCACACTAATGTTACAGTGTGTGAAAAGCACAGCAAAGAGGAGATTTTGGCACAGCTACAAAGAGAGGAGATTTAAGAGGATGAACTCGAACATCCACGTCTTTCATGATCTGATGTGTGCGTCATCCGTCATGCATGTGAACACAAGCAGTCTGTGTGAGCGTGCTTTCTTACGTTTGTTGGCTTTCAGGTTCAGCGTGCAGCTTTCTACTCCAACAGCATTGTTTGCTTCACAAAGGTAGATCCCTGCAAAGCTCTCTGAGTGGTTGCTGATTTTCAGCTCTCCGGTCACACTGTCTGGGAAAATGAGCACGTGCCAACAAGCATAGATTAATTCAGGGTATACATACTGTACATTATAAGGCGCTCAAATGAAAATTGATCAAACTGCCATCTCTACATGAAAAAACTAAAAACATGAAGCTCATTAGTATGGAGGTTTGGAGCAGATATTCATTACGTATGCATGCAAGCAGTGTGTTTGTTGTTCCCTGCTTATATAAGGCACTGATCAATGTAGTTTGCAGTAAATATGTTTGGGAAGAACAAGGAAATGTTTCTAGTTGTAGAGTGAGAACTAATGTGGAGAAATGCAAGTAACATGGTAAAATGCTACCATTATAATAGTCTTGCTTTAAAAACTTCAGGGTTTATGTTATTATCAAATATTGCCACCCAGGAGTTTTGCCATGTAAGCAATCAATGAAAAAAAATGTATTTTTTTTGGAAAAAAGGTGACAAAGTTAGCAAATAATAGACGCTCACAAAGAAAATGATTTTCATTGAGTATTTGCTCACACAGCATCAAATGATACAGTGCCTCAGTCCCAAGGCACCCGCCCCCCACCCCTCCAAACCTCCAACACACGCATATACACATACATAGACTCTCGAGCATGCACGTATTCTCTTTGATGTGCAGTATCATTGTGACATCAGCAGAGGTCACACTTACTCTGTGCGGCTCCATCAGCGATCGAGCCAGCTCTTTCTCTCCTCCATGTGTATTTTAAAGGAGTGGAGCCTTTTGCAGACTCGCAGTGCAGAGACACAGGATTGCCAATCAGTTCCCCTCCCTCCACCCAGCACTTAGGTACAGACGGCTTCGCTGAAATCATACAACAAATGGATAATTTTCCATTGCCATTTCCATTCTAATTCTTTCCCCTTCAAAGGAAAGGGAAAAGAAAAAGAAATAAAACAGCACAGCTTTATAGCTTTAGGATGAAAAAGGGGGAACCTTTTTGACTGAGTTTTGCTACATATACAAACAATACAGAGGGTTTTCTTGTTTTTGTTTTCCAACTCAGATATGCTATAAAATCTATGGATCACCCCAACAAAGCACATCTCCAAGACAAATTAATGTTTCAAATCCTTATGGAGTTAAAGCTTGATGGCTAATGATGGCAAGGCTGAACAATTTAGACACCAATGCCATCTTGTTGTGAAGAGATGTGAGAGGGTCGAAATTGCTACCCATTAGGGTGAGACTGAAAATGTTACACAATACTCTGAGCATGTTGCACATTTGCACAATTTAGATAGTGAAAGAAGATTTACAAAAATCTGTCCCCCAATTTCTCCAGATATTTTTTTTTCAAACGACTTATGCTATACACGATCGCACAAGGAGTCTAATCTATAAAATGAATTGCTGGCTCTCAGGACTGCCTTGTGTTGCTGTCAGCAAGAAAATAGCTATGGGTTATCTACTGACATATAAGAGTGTGGTATGGATATTTATTTAACAATGTGTATGTTTCATTGAGGAGGGAGGTGATGTTATCTCGAATTTTAGAACACTTAAATGCTTCTTGGAAAATATTGGAGAAATAACTCAGGCTGTGGTAGATATAGGTGGGTAATTTGGTCCCAGGTTGGATAGATTATGTTCTTCAGGTCATTTTAAACCCAAAAAATGTTTTATTAAATTGAAACATTACTGCAAAACAATAATGATGTTTTTTCCTTCCTATCCCGAGACCTAGCTGCGAGATTGCTTGCAAACTTGTATTTTTTGAAGAATGTTTCATCAGTACAGTTGTACAATACGGTGTACACTCTCAGTTTAGACTTTTGGATGTAGGTTCTACAGGACTTCTGAGGGAGTTGGACTGCATCAATTACCTGCTCCATTATGAGACACATTATTTAATACCATACTCAACTGTAAGTCTGGCAGCGAGGTGACTGTCCTCCACCGCAGTTACTGCTCAGTCTTCAAAATAGATGAGATTGACTAAGTAAGTTCCTTTTCCCAACTGGCAAACTTTAAGATTCAGTACACTGACAAATGGCTCTTAGTGAAGTGTCATTAGTTTTAGACAAAGCCATCTTCCTTCAGTTCATTCATTTCCATTTGTAAAATTGCAAACACACCGGCCTATTCGCAGCAAACTCCATCTACTGATGAAGACTGATGTCCAGAGAAAGCTAGTAAGTGAACCTTCATTTCAGATTGTGTAATTCAATCATGCAAGTATTCACTATCCCGCAATTGATTACTGGACTCTAAAAAATGATGAGTTCTAAGCGATCGGTTTTGTAATGCGTTATAAAAAGGAGTAAAATGCATGTTCTAACAAAGCAGGGAAACTTTATTGCAGATTAAATGGTTGAAGCACTAGATCAAATCGGCCCATTTAACACAAATTTAGGGACTCACTTGTCATCAGATGAATAATTTTTTCTTACTACTACTTCTTTTGGTTGCTCCCTTTAGGGGGTCACCGCAGAGGATCACCTGCCTCTGTTGCACCATATCACTAGCATTCTCCATCCTCAATCACACTATGACATGACAAGTCTTAAATAGAAAAGGTGCCTCCTGAAGTACTAAACACCAAGAACACTGCATTTTGGAAAGGTGATGGACATAAATAATGCAGCGAGACGCAACCTAAAGCCTGGTCTTACCCATTACCACCAGTGACATCTTGTGCATGTCCACTCCAGGTGCTTTCTTCACTTTACATTGGTAGGTAGCGGTGTGAGCAGGTGACAGCAGAGCAATCGACAGTGAAGCGTCACCCATCGAGGGATCACCAGCAGCAAAGCTGAGCTCTTTTTCAAATGCATGGTTACCAAAGAAGTACTTAGTGCCACTGGTATAGGATACAAGCTGATGGAAAAAATAAAGACAAATATAAGCGTAATTCAGCAATTGACTGAAATGGTGTTAATGTTACATGCAGTCTTCTTAAATTAAATGTACCATGAGTGGTTGGTTGAATTACCACCAAATCTGGGCCTCAGAGGGTCTCTAAAAATCTCTTTTAGTTCAGTGTTTTACTTTTAAAGCACGTTTACTGTGGCTCAGTTTCACAACACTCATCAGTCTCATTTCCAGCAACAGCAGGGAGCAGCAAAAAAAACAAAACAAAAACCTGCCAAGCACCAAAAGGCATAATAACTAGTTAGTAAGAAATGGAAATGCAGTTAGATTTTTTTTCCTCATTTAACCAAGAACCAAGTGTAGTGTATCTGCACATCATCAAAAAGAGAAACAACTCAAAATTAATGCTTTCAGGTTTTGGTTTTATATGGATGACAGGATTTTTCCCATTTGCAAGACTTGTAAATGAAAAATTGTTTGATCACACATGAACATATCTATATACACTTTTTGGTCAGATATTAGAGTTGTGTGCTCATTAGCTGGTTGTAAGTTCTTTACAGAGGACCTATTGTTTGTTCCTTATTTTCAGATGTTTCCTTTTTTTTCACTAAACATGGCAAAAGTGATGAGGTCACTGAGTAAAAGTACCCTCTATAAGACACACACACAAAAGTCATGCAATATGTGCTCCACATTTTTTCTACTCTTGGCTATGTATGATGTCAGTCAAAAAAGATATCCATCATTTCAGTCACAGTTCTAGATCCAGCTCCATCTGCCAGCTGTTCAAACCTTTGTCAGGCAGTCAGAAGAAAGCTGGCAAAAAGGAAGAATGGGCTCAAAGAGACAGAAACTAAAACTGCTTTTTTTAGACAGAACTAAAATCAGTACCAAAGCCCAGAAGAGGATAAATGATGATTATTTTGAACTGTGAATTATGCAAAAACCACCCCCTAGTAAAGAACAAGAATAAAGACATGAAGCTGGAAATGTGCATAAATAGGTCTACTAGTTTACAATTAGGAGCAAAGCCTCTACTACTTTATACGTTAAACTACAATATATCACATTCAATTTTGACTTAGACCACAATTTTACAATGTGTTTAATATTGGTACATTATACATAGTAGATCTAGTCAATCGTTGCATCGACTTTGCATAGGGAGAGATGAAAGGGGGAAAAAACGTTCTCCCGAGTCTTAAACACTAATGACTTGTTTAATTTAAAAGGCAAATGGGATAAACAACTAATTCCTGTGAAATTAAAAGGTAGTGAGAGTTCATCAACTCTCCAGTCTCCTTGAACGAACATTAGTTTAGACTGTGCACCACATGAGATTTAGAATAGAAAAAGACGATGTGAAATCCGAATAGATTAACAGATTTAGGGATTGTTTTGCGAAGTGGTTTTTTTGACACCTAATTAGGGGTGCATGCAGTTTGTGGTGAATAGAGTGATTAATGACAAAAGGCTACCAAAAGGGATGGTGTACAAGATGGTAGTTAACACAGCTCTCCTATGTGGATCAGAGATGGTGACAGCTGAGTTAAAGATTGCAAAGATTTGCATTGGGACTGAAAATGATAAGCAGGATTAAGAGCGAGTATATCAGAGCAACAGCTCAGGTGAGATTGACAGATGCGGGACGGAGTAAGAGAGGCAAGATTGAGCTGGTTTGGAAATGTGAAGAGGAACGAGACCCGGTATGCTGGGATAAGCATGTTGAAGCGGGAGCTGTCATGTGACAGGAAAAGAAAAAGGCCAAAGAGGAGGTTTATGGGTGTGGTGAGAGAAGATTTGCAAGTGGCTGGTAAGGTTGTAGAGGGCAGGAAGAGATTCAAACAGATGATCTGCTGTGATGATGAGTAACAGGAACAGCAACATTAATAAGCTCGCTTAGCTGTATTCAGAACCTTTGTTTGAATATGGGGAGAGATGTTGAACTCTTTCATTTCATGGACCTTCGTGTTCAAATCATTTGCTAACAATTTCAGATGCTATTATTGGAAATGCATTTGTGACTTACTAATAATTTAATGGGAAAATGGAGACAACATTCAATGCGCTTCAGTGAAAGGCATGCCAGTCTTTTTTATTGAGTGCTACAGCCGGTCAGATTGACATGCGAAAATATAGGCATGACTCAACTTTAACATGAAAGAATAAAATCTGAAAGAGTTAACGAATAATAAGCAAACAGTGGAACTATTTAACTGTAGATTTTTTTAACTGGAACAATCTGTCCCAAAGAACATATTCTCAAAAATAACTGGTACATAGACCCAAAATATTACCAAATGTTTCCAAACATTTGAAATGGCATAAAATAACTAAACTTCTGAATACTGCAATTTAATAAATTCATCCTGTATGCATTTTATAGATAGCATTGTCTGGGTCGATCTCACATTACTTCTTACCATTTGATCTTTCTGTGTGGTGTCTGGACTGATCACAGACCATTCAATGTCAAGTTCCCCAGTGTCACGAGGGCTTGGTTTGTAGCTGCATCCCAAGGTCACACTCTCTCCCTCTGCCTTACGGATGGTCTGTGGGCCCTTGGATGTCACCTGCAAGCCTTGCGTGTATCCCAGATCTTAAAACATTCAGAACACTTGCATCAAAGGAATGCAAACATTAAATAAACATCATAAGGTAGTGCATTAGACGATAGAGCTTTCTGAATCCCCCCCCCCCCCCCCAAAAAAATCTCTGATTACTCAATTTACTGAAATAAATCTTCTCTCCTCCTATACAGTCACAGTTGGAATGTAGCAGACAATACACTACCAATCCCATAATGCACAGGTCACATCACATACTCAGGCATCAATGCCTTCCTTTGGCTGTCAATGCTGGTTGGACTCAGTTTCACTCCACTACTTAAAATAATAAATGATGACCTTGAGCATTGGATCAATCTACCACTATTCATCACAGGCGGAATTCCAATTGTTAAAACATCAATATCTTCTAAAAATAAATTATATTCAGTTATCTCAACTCGTCCTGCTGCCAACCGTATAATTCCTAAATACTACAAGAAAAACAAGACAACAAGAATTAAACAGACAACCCCCCCCCCCCCAAAAAAAAAAACAAAAAACAAAAACGCAAAACAATCAAACAAAAACAAAAGAGGACAAGAAGCACTATGTTTTTAATCATTTTCATCATGGAGACGTCTTAAATCATCAGATAAGTCAGAGATCAAAGAGTCTGTAAAGACATCTTAGTTTCAGATCAATCATGCTCCCGTCAGACACCCAAACAGCATTGTTTCAAAACATTAACAGCAACAATAACTGACAGGTTGCACCATCTATTTCTACTCTAACATTTGATGTACACTGTATGGAAAATGTATCACACATCTGCAACATATTTCTCAAATTAATATCCTGCTCTCATTCTCCTACTTCATCAAGAGGCAATGGCATGAGAAGCAGACATTTTCTGGAATATCTGCAACTCAAATCATCCATCCAGTCAAAACTTAATTTTGCAGTTATCGTCCCGGATCTTGCTTCTGCATCTTGAGAACTAATAAACATCTGTTCCTCAAAAAAAAAAAAACACAAAAAACCCCTAAAAACTAAATGAGAACTGAGCTTCATCATCATCATCATCAGGTGCCAACTTGTGGAATCAAACACCAAGTACTTCACAGAACTCACTTGAAGAAAAAAAAAAAAGGTTATATCTAGATTCATATCAGAAATATTACCATATTGTGTACAAAATATGCTAGTTAGCTCTGATCACCCTACTTCATTCTGTGCAGCAGCTACACAACTTTGGAAAGACACCAGGTCACTCTCTGTCTTTCAAGGCTGCCACTACTCCCCATCCCTCCACCTGCCCAAGAGACATATTAACAATTTTAACAGGGAAAAAAAACAATGCAGAACATCTATAATATCTATATTTGACAATCTAGAACAAAACTTACATACTACATCCTCTATCCATCTCCTGTGGAATCTTTGCAACAAACCCTATTCTTAGTAATATCTACATTCCCAAAGGTTTACATAGATATGTTTACATATTCTTATTATTTTATCATCTCGTGTATCAACTGTATTTGATTGATTTCTCATCAGAGCCTCCTCCATGTCTATTGTTTTGCAATAAATAAAGAATTAAGAAATTTCGGCTAGCTGTTTAATTACAGCCGTGCCAGTTGTAAGTAAAAATAAATTAATTACACACATACTGATTCTAATCTAATCCTTATTTTTGTTGTCAGTGATAAATATCCTATTTTCACACTTACTGGGCCACAGTTTACAGTCTCCACATCTAATGATTCAGGATATTTTGTTAAAGGAAGGCTGAGTACGAAAACATAATTGTTTTAGCCAAATATCACAAAGGGATATGAAAAGCACTTGGACAAATTAAATTAAGAAATATTTAAGACTGGTTACATTTTTTTTTAAAGCAGCCCTCCAGAAGAAAAATGAGATTCAGAGAATAAGTAACTCTATGCTGTTCTTGGCAAAACTAATCTCAAAGAGCTTTGCATCATTGTATTGGCTCTGTCACAAGGCCAGCATTTTCAAGCTCAACAAGAAAAACTGGCTTTTGTGGTATGCAAACATTTTGAATTAGCTGCAAAAGGTGAAAACAAACAAACAAACAAAAACCCGCAAAAAAACCCCCCTTTTTCTAGATGAAATCCCAAAAATTTATCTGTGATTTTATCTAGAATCTGTAGTCTATTTATGTTTGTTTCCTGGCAACTTAAATGGACTTTGCTTTTAATCATAGTCCACAAATATTCAATAGGGTTAAGGTCGGGGCTTTGGCAAAGCTGTTCCAGAAGCTTGATTTCAGCCTGCTTTATCCATTTCAAAATCAGTTTTGATGTGTGTGTGGGAACATTGTCATGCTTCTGTCGAAGTTTCAATCATCTGTTGATTTGAGTTGAAGAATCTGAAGATGGTTATTTTTCATTACTCCATCCCCTTTCTGTATTGTATGGCACTGGCAGCAAAACAGCCCAAGAGCATGATGCAGCATGCTTGACAGCTGGTATAGTGTTTTTAGGTTTAAAAGCCCCACCTTTACTCCTTCAAACACACCTTATCATTCTGGCCAAATGACAGTGGCGTTCCAGCAGCTTCCAGTTCATGCTGCGTCACCCCTGGATGACACACTTGTATACCTCGTACTTATGTACAATTGTTTGAACTGATGATCCTGGAATCTGTAATTGTTTAGAAATGTCTCCAAGAGACCTTCCAAATTTCTGTAAATTCAGATCTTAATTGAGTTCCTTGGACTTTCTCATAATTCATGATATTTGTCAGTCCAATGAGTGATGCCAAACATGTTTTATGTAGGCAAAGAGAAACCACCAGTCATTGTCAATAATGATCACTACTGAGAAGTTAGTAGGGCTTGGCCTTGCTAGTTAAAGTACACTTTAGAGCCTTCAGCACCACTTAATAAAAGATTTAAGTGAATGTATGAATATATTTGACCCTGTATGTGTACGTTTGACCCTGTGTGGGCTACAGAAATCCCCCCCCCCCCCCCAACACAAATTCTTAAAGGTGCATGCTATATAATCATTACAACCCAGAAATAGAAGAGTTCAAATAAATCATTAAAAAGCCAAAACAAATTACCATGATATTCATACCCATAATGAGTGTATGTGAACTTCTGACCACAAGTGTAAGTGCTTAGTGGGAAAAAGTACATAAACTACATTTCAGATAATTCTGTTTGTCTATAGTAAAATAAAATAAACTTTAAATATACTTCTCAGTCAAAATAAGAAGAGCTGCCCAGTATAAGAGCCGCACCTTAAAAAAGGAAAAACACACACACACACACACAAACGTTGCACATATGTGAGTCCCAGGAACATTAGGGAGTCAACAATCATCTCCAAACGTAATCTCTGATTGGACAGCCCGGGCGCCATGGTAACATGGAAAACTAACACCACTGAGCTCTATGTCTCAGCAGACTTCAATAGAGAATAGATGTGAAGGTCTCAATTACTGTCCATAAAAATATGCCTTACTTAATGTTAGTTTTTCTAAAACAGTATTATGCAGTAGATAAATACACCATATTTACCATTTATACATGCATAGGTAGATTCATGTAATTCAGTCTGTGTACTTACCTGGGCTCAAGAAAACTGCAGCCCATAACAAGAACACAGAGAGCCAGGGCGGGCAGCTGAGGTAAAATCCTGTTCTCAACTGAGAGCGGCTTAGTTTAAACATACTGTTCCTTTTTAAAATAGTCGCTAGTAGCTGGTCAAAATAATGAGTACAGTGTCCTCAAATATATAGTTTATACGTCACATGTAAAAAAAAATAATTAAGTATTCATATAGATACTTTATACTGATATTACCTGAATGGAGGTGCTACACACACACACGCATCTATCTGTGGAATACAAAGGAACAACAGCAGTGTGATACCTGCTGCTCTTGCTTTAATGTGAGCTCCTCCTGTAGCCCTTTCTTATTACCATAAAGCTTTCTGATTGGATAGTGACCACTTTAACAAAAGGTTACCTTGATATTGCTATTCAGCTGTTAATATTGCTTTCAACACCCTCCATTCTTCCTTTTGTAATCACAAGTTAATGAATGCAAATTATGTACAATTTTAGAAAACCAATCAAAATGTGCTTGAGGAAATCAGTGTCCAGGCAGCTGAATAACAATGCAATACAATCTCTCTGTAAACAAGGGAAACTGAAGGAGCAAACAATGGCTGGGAAACTCAGGGTGCTAATTTGAAGAGAGCTGAACTCCACTGAAAGCAAATCACCTGCCACAAATTGCTGCTTTGTCTACAATAAGCTTTGTGTGTTTTTTGTCCAAGTTGTCTGTCTCTGTTCACTCTCCTATTACCCATTAAAATGTGTTTTTATAGATTTTTTTGGTTTGTTTTTATACCCCCCCCCACCTCACCACCACCACCACCCAAAAAAGAACTTCCTGGAAACACACAATTACTGTACACCTTATTTATTGTATACACTACCTAAACACCTACCATTTGTCAAATGTCCGTGGTTTCAAATGAAAAGCTATTAAAAAAAGAGTACATGACGTCTAAAGTGATGAAAAACTGTTTTTTATTATTTGCTTTCTTTTTTCTTTCCTTAAAAAAACCCTGCAAAGCTCACGTGTCTGCTACAAGAAAAGGTGGGGTACTCTTCAGCAGACACATGAAGAAAACACATTAGAGGCAGAGGATAAAGTGCTTTATGTGAACTGTACTATACCCTCGAAGGACCTGGCGTCCACATATGTGGACATCACATTTTGGGTTGTCTAGACCAAAATATTAAATGTTGCTTTACAAGGCCCTGATATCCACTTACGAGCACATTATACTGCTACTGTTCTGTCGAAATTTAAAATCAATGTCCACATATGTGGATCTCATTTTTCTCAGAAACAAAAATGAGGTCTTGGCAGCCGGGGGTCGGTCCGCCAGGGCCTCCGCTCCTGGCCGCCACCCGGGTCGGGGATGAGTTCCTGCCCCAAGTGGAGGAGTTCAAGTATCTCGGGGTCTTGTTCGCGAGTGATGGGAGAAGGGAGCTGGAGATCGACAGACGGATTGGGGCTGCGGCTGCAGTAATGCGGACGCTGCACCGGTCAGTCGTAGTGAAGAGGGAGCTGAGTGTAAAAGCGAAGCTCTCAATTTACCGGTCGATCTACGTCCCTACCCTCACCTATGGCCACGAGCTGTGGGTAGTGACCGAAAGAACGAGATCGCGGATACAAGCGGCGGAAATGAGCTTCCTCCGAAGGGTGGCTGGCCTCTCCCTTAGAGATAGGGTGAGAAGTTCGGCCATCCGGGAGGGGCTTAGAGTAGAGCAGCTGCTGCTCCACATCGAAAGGAGCCAGCTGAGGTGGTTCGGGCATCTGGCAAGGATGCCCCCTGGGCGCCTCCTGGGCGAGGTGTTCCAGGCATGTCCCACCGGGAGGAGGCCCCGGGGCAGACCCAGGACACGCTGGAGAGATTATATCTCTCGGCTGGCCTGGGAACGCCTTGGTATTCCCCCGGACAAGCTGGAGGAGGTGGCTGGGGAGAGGGAGGTCTGGACCTCTTTGCTTAGGCTGCTACCCCCGCGACCCGACCTCGGATAAGCGGATGAAGATGGATGGATGGATGGACAAAAATGAGGTAAAAAAAAAAAAAAAAAATCAGGCAATTCTTTGTTTTGGTCCCAATCAGCCCAAATAGCAAAGAGAAATTACAAATACATGCCATGAAAGAGTTCAGGTCTTAGGGGGACACATATATAACATTTCTTTAAAATGTATATATGATTTTCTTTCAGCTATTTTAAATGCTCTGTGCCTGTTTTAAAAAGTCATTTTATCCATGGCCACTATTCGATAAAGCACACTATGAGAAAAAGCATCTAAAGCCCAGCTTACCTTCTCTTTGACCTTGCACACCCACTCATTTCAAACTTTGAAAATGCACTGTAAAGTTTTCTGAGTAACTGCTTTAAAAAAGGAATTACTTGTCTAGAAATAGGTTGGATTTTGTGGGAAGAAATTACATTTAAGGGCTTTAAAAGCATGAAACTGTCACTGCTCCCCTTTTCTAAATTACTTTAATGTGAACCTTTTACGAAACCTGTTCAGGACTTCCTCTGGAATCTACCTGGACACAATGAAGTTAGATTAGATTCAGCATTGCATATCACTCAGTAAGTACCAGTATGATAATATGCTATTTATGCAGAATAGTTTCCAGATAGATACAGAGCAGTTCCCTAGTACACCGTTATTTGGTTGGTGAGATGTTGCATTGGTACTGCTGCAATAGAAATTACTGGAAATTTAATCTGACTGATGGTTTTGATTGGTAGGGTACAGTTCACTGGACACTTAAACATGTAAAGTTTAAAAGGAAATGATAAGGTCTATGAGATATTAATGTCTAAATCTCTACAAAAAGTTGTAGAAAATGTTTGCAATAAGTTGCACAAAATTTGCATCCACACTAGTCTTCCTATATTATTCCGTAGAAACCTTTGTCATCATCTGACCAAATCCTTATGAAATAGTGTTTATCTACAAGCCCACCACAAGAGCTGTACAGTGTCATCAGCTATTCAACAGCTGCTATTTAGCAGCTAAGTGAAATTGGTTGCAATGAGGATGCCCAATCAAAAACCTTGTGATTGCTTTGGTGGTTAGCTGTAGGTAGCCTATAGTTTGGATGGAAGAATCCAACTCATCTGTAAATACTTAAGGAACATGTAAGGAGAGATCATTTGAAAGAATTGAACATGATTGGAGAAAATTGCAACAACTGTGAGGGTTGTGGACCCTCAATCCCTTCCTCAAGGCCGATAAGGCGGACATTGCAGTGTCTGTTTCTCGACTCCATGTCCGATAACTTAGCCTTCAGCTTTTCATTAGTGACCTGTAGTGTCTCACAGGTATCCTCCACTTTAGCAAGGCACTGGTCGAGCGTTTTGGCGCTTTCCTCCAAAGATTCTAGGCGCTCACCATGGTTGTCCGATGCCTTCTGTAGTCCGTCCAGCTTTTTATTCACATCGTCAAAAAAGCTGACTTTTAGTTCCACCAGTAAAGCCGAATGGTGCTCCACTAGCAGTGCTGTTATTCGCAGGAACGCTAGCAGCCACGCATTCGGTTGTTTTGCCATTCGACTTCGCATGTTTAGGCGACATGGCAGGGCATCAAATGTTCCGACGGCTTCACCAAACCACCAAGATATCTGCCTCAAAAAATAAGTTAGGCGGGCTCGCTCAAATAACTAAAAGTTGCGGGAGCTAAGGGAAAGTGTGACTACCCCATGCTCGTCAAAACCGGAAGTCTCTCGATTGGAGAAAATTGATGTATTTAGCAATTAGACTCTGATGGCCCATTATGACAAAATGTAATGCCAGTGGTTATAGGATTCTAGTTGCTCGTGGTGGTGAAGATGAAGATGGATTCTTGAATGGAGCTCTGACTGACGTGGACATGGGTTGCACGAAGCCTGTAAAGGAGAATGAAGAAGAGGACAGATTTAAAACACAGAGTGGAGGCTGATTGACTCAAACAAGGCAGGCAAGAAGATGATTGGACAAGTGTTGACAGTATTAAGTTTGACAGGAAGGGAAAGGAGTAATGAAGTAAAGAGTAGACTAGGAGCCAAACACCCAGGAATAGACTAGCCTTTTATTGTCATTGCACATGTGCAACGCAATTATGGAATAAAAAGGGGGAAAGATGAATGATTGCAGATCTTCCTTTTTAAACTCACACATAATCTTCATTAAATGAACTATAACCATTTGGGGAATACATATTTTTTCTCATCAACCAGTGGTCACTAGACCTGTGTGATTGAGGCATTCTTCACTTGACCCTCACATATCCAAAGTTACTGTCAGGTAGTTAATGATCAAAAAAACAAGATGAGCGATTAAACCTTCACCATATTACATCTCTGTTCAGTTTCCTCCTGCTCTAGTGTCATCTACACTGTGACGCTATATTAAAATAAAGTTGGTTACTTTTTTCTGTTTCAGTTGTCAAACTATTTGAACTAATTATAAAACATGAATAAGCGAACAGTAACAACATCAAGAAAAAGCCATTGACAGCATCTCTGATGTCTATCAATTCATCAAATTAAACGCTGCCCTATCAAAGGCCATGCAACCCTTGATCCTTTGTTTTTGTTTGAGCCATTAATTTGAAAATGCTACACAGTGTCAAACTAATCTGCAATTTTTCTTCACACACTGCTAACTATTTTGAAAAGGGGTCAGTTTTAGTTAAGAGGAATTTTTGTCTGGACAGATGGCTGAAAAATTTAAAAAACAAAAAAAACCAAACCCAAAAACAAAAAAGATTTTAGAACATCAGTGTACATAGTTAAAGTTATTCTGCAATATTATTATGTGAAGTGATGAGGACATCCTGTCTTTTGTTAAGCTGTTTGGTAAGGGAGTGAAAAGAGGCAAAGAGGAACCTTAATTTACATTTGTTAGGGACACAAAAACATCTCTAAACAAATGCTTGTCATCTGCTGTAGGTACAAATAACTGTTTGTTCTGGGTCTTTTTATTGTCTGGGTAATTTTGTTGTCTTGGAATGAAAACAACTGAAATAAAAACGTGTGGAATAAAGCCATTAGAACTGTTCATTTATTTGCTCATTGTTCCAGTCTTCTGAGAACTTGCTTTAAGACAGCAGTGATCATTCTAACCACAAAATAAAATTAAAAGGAAAATAAAGAACTGCCATGAAAATAAGAGCAAACGATGTGCCAGATTTTTGGTTTTGGCTAAGTAATTAGAAACTCTGAACACCTCCATATGAGGTTTGGCACAAATGGAGACAGATGGACTCAAAGACATAAGATCCAAACCAGAACAAGAGGAATTTTCATTGTTTGTACAGGCATGCAAGCCCTTCTTGTTCCACACACTTGTTGGTATGGTTTTCACTTGCTGTGCCTCAGAAGTCATTTTTAAGCAGTCCTTTTTATTGCATAATGATCTGAACGTCCTTGTCATTTTAACTAAGAAAAGAGACTCAGAAAGAATCAGGTTTTATTTCATAACAAACCGTAAAAGTTGCAGAGTACACCGTTGTGTCCTCGACCTGACTGAATTTTCTTTACTCACACTGAGAATGGCTTCAAAGCCTGTACACATTTATATGGAGATAATCCAGTTAGAGCTGCAGGTTTTTGGACAATGACTCAGTTTTTGTGATTTTGCCTTTGTACACCAGCACAGTGGATTTTAAATCCAACAATCAAGATGTAATTGAAGTATCAACTTTCATGTTTAATTCAAGGGTTTTAACAAATGCACTGCATTATCTGTTTTTATACTCAGGCCCCCATTTTCAGAGACTCCAAACTAATTGGTCAAACTAACACAAGGATTATTTTTAATAACTGGATGAAAATCCTTCTCAGTCTGTGTCTGCCTGAAGTCTAGAACCCATGGACA